>NW_019175038.1:378178-382424 GCF_002260705.1 Seriola dumerili | reverse complement strand
GAAGAGAGAGGAGAGGAGAGAGGAGAGAGGAGAGGAGGGAGGAGAGGAGAGAGGAGAGGAGAGGAGAGAGGAGAGGAGAGGAGGGAGGAGAGAGGAGAGGAGAGGAGAGGATAGAGGAGAGGAGAGGAGGGAGGAGACAAAGCAATGACCCAAGGAAATAAAAGAGGGAGAGGAGACATAATATCAGTCATCTGGATCAGTAATGAAACTGATGATTATTGATTATTGATTGGTGATGTTAGATAAAGCTTGTCCTCCACCCACCGCAGCGTCCGTGGTCTCGTTGACCTGCAGGTCTGTGGTCTGGTCTGTGGACTCGGGGTCGGAGGTCGGCTCAGTCCTGAAGGTCGAGTTGTCAAACAGAGACACCAGAGGAGGGAGGGAGGGGGGAGGAGCACCACGGCTGGGCCGAGGCAGCGGGGAGAGCTGGAGGTCTGACCCAGGGGAGGGGGACTGGGAGGGGGACGTGCCCGGCCGGGATGCACCGTGGCTGGGCAGCGGGAGAAGGGAGGGCTGGGCAGTCTGAGGCTCTGGACTGGGATGCTCCATAGCGTAGAGGAATGTGGGGATGATGGGCACTGTGGGAGGAGGCGGAGATGGATTCATTGATTCATTGATTAGTTAAAATAAAATTAATTCACGCCATAAACTTTTGCCCTTTTATACAGAACTTTTTATGTTTTTTAATTTACACTTCACTGGATGAGACTGTCTCCAGATCTTTACTTTCTAACAAAGTGGATGTAAATGTCTGAACCATGGAGGAGCAGTGATGTCACAGGAAGGTAATAAAGCATTTTCCATAATCTCATATTTTAATAGACACTCAAATGAATAAATAACTGGGTTCAGTTTCCATTTCCTTTTTCCAGCTGTATTTCCCTCTTAGCTAATTGATTAGCTCAGTCATGTAGCTTCTCCTGTTAGCCTCTCTGTGACACTCGGGATCCTCCGTGCTGGTAAAACCTGATATGACTGGCAACCAATCAGAGAGCTTGTCACATCCCATGGCCAATTGGGATTGTTTAGCGTGGTTTTACCAGCACTGAAGGTCGAGTGTCACAGAGAGGCTAACATGAAGCTAAATGACTGAGCCTATTGATTAGCTAATAGGAAAAGCAGAGGGAAAGTATTTATTGATGATTAATCGTTCATTTATAAATTCTTTTTACAATTCCTGTTTTTAATGTCTATTAAAATATATAATAAAGGAAATGCTTCTACGTTTTTTCAAGGAAATCAATTTCCTAGATTTTTACTCCTCCACGCCGGCGACATAATCACNGCGACAGTCAGAGCGGCGGCCATTTTGTTTTCAGGTTGTCCATCTCATTCTCGTGGACACGATATCTCAGTGACGCCTTGATGGATCTCTTTCTAATTTGGCACAAACATTCACTAGGACTCAAGGATGAACTGCTTAAAGTTTGGTGGTCAAAGGTCAAAGGTCACGATGACATCACAAAAGCTGGTTTTGGCCTTGTGAATCTTGGGAACACAAAGTGTTTTGGCGGAGGCCTACAACCACGAGGGGGTGATTCTAGTGTTGGGTTTTAAGGAAAGTGGCTGTACCAGCTGAAACATGTCGTGGACCAAGAATAACACAAATAATAATCTTCTGTCTCATTTTCTTTTCACTGCAGAAACATTTTTGACCATCAAACGTCAGACAGGCTTTAGTTTAGGGTTAAATGATGCATGTCCACAGGACACAGAGCCACACTTTAAACACTCTGTTCATCCACAGGTCGATGGTTGATGAGTCAGGATTGATTGATTGATTCAGTGATTGATTTCTTGATTTCTTGAGAGATGAAAAACATTTATTTAAACCTGTAAAAACAGAACAGGTGTGTAACAGCATTTCAAACCTGAGCTGAAGCTAAAAGAGCAGAGAGGAGTTTGTCTGAGAAGAGACTGAAGGAGACAACTCTGACCTGAGACAGCAGGCTTTAAAGGCCGGGGTCAAGAGGTCGTGTGGTGTGTGTGTGTGTGTGTGTGTGTGTGTGTGTGTGGGTGTGTGTGTGTGTGTGTGTGTGTGTTTGTGTGTGTGTGTGTGTGTGTGTGTGTGTGTGTATTTGTGTGTGTGTGAGACCTCTCCAGCCTTTACTTTAGCTGTGAGTCTAACAGCTGACGACGGCTTTGCCCTCAAGGTTTTTAGTTGCGTCACAGATCTGTTTCCAGCAGCTGAGACTCTGTCAGAGGACGGACTGTTGCTCACCGTGCTGCTCTGACAGGCTCCGCCCTCCTGGTCTCAGTCTGTCCTGCAGACACCAGAGCATCAGTGACTCACAGTCTCTGATCCGGTGCATCCCAGAGGAGGTGGACGGGGCTCCCCATACAGGAGTGTTTGTGTGTCTGTGTGTGTGTGTACTCACCGACCACAGTGAGCAGCATGTTGTCGAGCAGCAGAGCGACACACACCACAACCAGGACGAGTCTGGGGGAACCTCGACTCTGACGGAGCCACGGCATGTCTACACACACACACACACACACACACACACACAAACAGAAAAGCAGGAATTCAGCGCCATCAACTCGTCTTAATTCCGTGTAAAGAGAAAAAAGAGTTAATTGAACTGATTGAAACTGAGCCTTAAAACCAGCCGTCAGGACTTCTGGAACTTTGTGATGTCACAACAAAGCAGTCACCAAGCCCCGCCCACCTGGACCCACCATCCAAACCTTGCAGGATTTGGTTTCTCTGAGTGTTTTTACCTGAAATCTGCTTTATTTTTATTGGATCACTCAGAAAACAGTCAGCCAATCAGAAGAGAGGCTCAGAGCCTCCTCTCTTCTGATTGGCTCACCGACCTGTTGTTACTAGAGCTCCAGAGAGAAGCCTGAGAGAGGAGATGTGAAACTACATTCACCTGTTCAGTGATGATACGTCAGTATGTGGACTGGAGGAGGTGGGAATCGAACCACCGACCTTCAGATTAGCAGACAGCTTAATATTTCAGATGAACTTTATTCTTGAGTTTTTACCTGAACGTGTTTGTATCGACCTACTTACACAGTCAGACAGATGTTTCTGTATTTAATTACATCTGTTGAATTATCTACTGGCAAACTCGGCAGAGTCAGAATTAACATAGAAAAGAGATCTGAGCTTCAGTCAAACATTAGCATCACGACACGAGAACAACTGAACATATTCAATCATATATAAAAATGAACATCATGTGAATAAAGGTAATTTGGCTTCGTCATGTTTCTGTGCTGCAGTGAAGAGACAGTGAGGTGAGAGAGGAGCTGCAGTGAGGCTGAGCGCTCCCTCATATCACATCTGATCTTTAATAAAACAACATGATGCTGTTATTATCAGACACTCCAGATATTAGTCTGAGCCTCCAGATCCAAACGGTCCCCTGCTGCTGACACAGTCTGATCTGTAGTGTACTGCTGTTCTCTATTTTTCTTCTTCTCATTAAAAACAGCTGCTCCAAACACTCACAACAGCACTGAATGTGGATCAATCCGCTGCTGAAAATAGTCCCCAACAAATGCACTTCCTCATTTCCTCCTGTTTGTTTGATAGAAAGAAATTACTTTTTTTAAAGATGAAACTATATATTTGTGTTTTTAAAAAGAAACTCAACACTTAAGTCGAGAGCAACAAATTTTAAATAAGATATATCATGTTAATCAATTACCTTTAGAGTAGGGTGACCAGATGTCCCTGATTTCAACTGTGAATAAAAACAGAGCAGCTTCAGACGTGATGCTATAACCATCAAAATAGATTTATCCAATCAGATTTTTCTCTTTTTTGTCTCTAGGAGGAGAAAAGGTCAGCTGACTCGCACATCGGTTAGGAGTTCATTACCCTGCAGTAAAGTAACAAAAACAAACATACCCAAAGCCCCCCAGTCAGAACAAAAGAAAAAACAGTTTTTGTTTTTATGTCGGAAGAAGTGAAAGAGTTTCTTCACATGAAAATATTCACAACCTTTTATGAAAAATGCTTTTGATTCTTTTGATCTGTGGACTCTTACAAACTAAAGGACTATAAATAATTGAGGAATAGACAGTCAATAGGACGACTGCTTCAAAGGTGGGGAGTCATCATTTTATCAGTCGGCCTTCACCTTATCTTATTACAGTACAGTTACCATAGTCAAAATACATGAAACCAGGACTGTCTTACTTTTTTATTTCATAGGTGAAAACATCAGATATTTTAATGATATATTGGTGCCAAACTGGAAATGTCCCGGTTTTCACCCCCCCTCCCCCCCTA
>NW_019175038.1:355678-373178 GCF_002260705.1 Seriola dumerili | reverse complement strand
TTTGTTGAGCTTTCATCCACACGTCATGGTTGTTATCCACGGACGGAGTTTGCTCAGTGCAAAGCTATAAAAAAAAAACTAGTAAGTGGATGTTGAGAAACGACAATTTCTACAGTCAAGAATGAAGTTTACATCAGCTGCTGTTTGTTCTGGTCACACTTTATTTTGAAGGTCCAGAATGTCCCATTGTTTCCTGTTGGGCTTCAACTGACAATTATTTTCATTATCAATTTTCTTGATTAATATATTAACTGTAAAATAGTGAAAAATGCCAAATGGAGTTTCTCAGAGTCTAAAGTGACGTTTTTAAGAAATTCAAAAACTCAAACTCAGTTTTTCACATTTTTCCTTGAAGCAGTTATAAAAAGTAAATTTATAAAACACATTTATAAAAAGTAAATGTGCATTAGAGTTTTGTTCAGTTCAGCTTTAATCTAAGTTAAAACAGAGACATGGTCCTGAGTCTGTTCCTGTGTTGACTTTACTTCAGTGGCTTGAATTCATGTTGATTTACATTAAAAAAGCTTTTCACAGTGAGAACGAGAATGTTCAACAATCAGAGGAAATAAAACATACGTTTGTTTAACAGACATGTTTGTTTTTATCCCTTTAATTATCATGAAACCCCACAAGATTATTTTGGGACGCCTTGATGTTTGGAGCCACTAATTTCAACCCAAATAACTATGAATTTATTATGAACGTATTCGTTTTTTCTCCAACTCCAAAAAGTTCAGCAGTTGGATCCCAATAATTATTGTCCTTTCTATGAATTTACACTTTCTTATCTCCGTCTTATATTTTTATATAATGATGTTTGTTTGTTTTTTTGTTAACTACATTTTTATTTATGTTCAGTTTAGAAACAAAAAGTGAAATCAATCAACTGCATTTAATATAAATGTACTATAACACCGTGATCAGAATCACATCGATTCTTTCCTCTGACATTTTATTGACTTTATTTACCTTGATTTCCTGTAAGCTTCTTGACAACAGCGGTTTAGAAAAGCAGCAGGTGTTTAATAATTTACCTGCGGAGACGTCGGTATTACGTCACCGCACCTGTATGTGACGCCAAATGTAAAAACTGATTCATTTTGAATATTGAGCTCACTCCTCACATTTAGTTTTATATTTAACCTTTATCTTTTTTACATTTACACCGTTAACGTGTTTCCGGTCTGTTGTGTGAGGAGTGAACTCAACACACCTGAAGCAGGAGAGTGTTGGTGGTTGTAGTGGTCTTAACTTTTAATATCTGAGATCGTAACAGTGACATCATTCTCTCACCTGTCCTTCAGGATCGTTCCCATGGCGACCAGGTGGAGCAGGCGACACGACGCCAGACGGAGACGAATTTCAACTCGCGCCGACGACCGGCGCCTCCGTGTTCCTCACCTGGCTGCTCCGCCCCTGCGGTCAGTGACACACAGACTGACGACACCTGTGCACACACCTGATCAGTCCGAGAGCGTCACGTGATGAACGTTCCGAATCTCAACTCTTCATTATGTCTCGCGATAACAACATTAAAAACTAATCACGGCTCTGGCTTCCGTAGATATCGGAGGAAACGTCAGTAGAAAACGTTCATCACTCACTCACTCGTTCACTCAGAGAATCACTCTCTCACTCACTCTCTCATTCGTTCACTCTCTCACTCGTTCACTCAGAGAATCCCTCTCTCACTCACTCTCTCATTCGTTCACTCTCTCACTCGTTCACTCAGAGAATCCCTCTCTCACTCACTCTCTCATTCGTTCACTCTCTCACTCGTTCACTCAGAGAATCCCTCTCTCACTCACTCTCTCATTCGTTCTCTCACTCACTCACTCATTCGTTCACTCACTCACTCACTCAATCACCCACTCACTCGTTCACTCAATCACTCACTCACTCGTTCACTCACTGAATCACTAGTTCACTGAATCACTTGTTCACTCACTCACTCAGTAAATCACTCGTTCACTGAATCACTCTCTCACTCAGTGAATCACTCGTTCACTCACTCACTCAGTGAATCACTCGTTCACTCACTCACTCGTTCATCACTCACTCACTCGTTCACTCATAGAATCACTCTCTCACTCACTCACTCACTCGTTCACTCAGAGAATCACTCACTCACTCACTCACTCACTCGTTCACTCACTCACTCGTTCATCACTCACTCACTCGTTCACTCAGAGAATCACTCTCTCACTCACTCACTCATTCGTTCACTCACTCACTCATTCAATCACCCACTCACTCGTTCACTCAATCACTCACTCAATCGTTCACTCACTGAATCACTCGTTCACTGAATCACTTGTTCACTCACTCACTCAGTGAATCACTCGTTCACTCACTCACTCAGTAAATCACTCGTTCACTCACTCACTCGATGAACCTTCAGGGTCTCCGTGTGACACAGTGTAATCTGTCTGTCTTGTCTATCAGAGGGGAGGATGCAGTAACAGAGCTCAGAGGAGACCGTCCTCTCAGGACAGACAGGTGGACAGACAGGTGGACAGAGACACCGACACCTTCAACAGGACCAAAGGTGAGTGGAGGTTAGCCCAAAGTCCCAGAATGCACTTCAGCAGTAGCCAGTTCTCGGAGGTGTGCTGACCTGTGTGACTCTGCGTTCCAGCTCCTGAGATGTCGAGCTGCGTGCGGTCAGGTGACTGCGCCGCCGGTCTCTGCTGCGTCCGCTACCTGACCGGTAAACGGTGTCAGAGGATCCCGGTGGAGGGCGAGGCCTGTCTGCTGCGAGGCTCCACCAAGCTAAGGAGGAACCTGGGCCGCTGCGACTGCGACGCGGGGCTGTCCTGCACCGCCGTCAGCCGGGCGGAGTCGGGCAAAAACAAGGGTCAGGGCGTGTGTCTGCCCCGCCCGAGGCAGGGCCAGAGGAAAACAAGGCATTCTGGGAAGAAGAGGAGGACGGCAGAGAGGAGCTGCTGACAGATTCCCCATGAACCTTTATTTAAACCTTCAGTCTGTAGCTGCTTGTTTTAGCCGTTTGAAACGCTGACGCTGATCTCCTTCTGTGCTCGAGGCTTCAGGTCCTCAGCTGAGAGACGGACTTTTCTCTCCACGTGGAGTCGCACGAGAGTCTGGGCCCTTCAGAGGGGCCTTCAGAGGGGCCCTTCGGAGGGGCCCTTCGGAGGGGCCCTTCGGAGGGGCCTTCAGAGGGGCCCTTCAGAGGGGCCTTCAGAGGGGCCTTCAGAGGGGCCTTCAGAGGACCCTTCGGAGGGGCCCTTCGGAGGGGCCCTTCAGAGGGGCCTTCAGAGGGGCCTTCAGAGGGGCCCTTCAGAGGGGCCTTCAGAGGGGCCTTCGGAGGGGCCTTCAGAGGGGCCCTTCGGAGGGCCCTTCAGAGGGGCCTTCAGAGGGGCCTTCAGAGGGGTCTTCAGAGGGGCCTTCAGAGGGGCCCTTCGGAGGGCCCTTCAGAGGGGCCCTTCAGAGGGGCCTTCAGAGGGGTCTTCAGAGGGGCCTTCAGAGGGGTCTTCAGAGGGGCCTTCAGAGGGGTCTTCAGAGGGGCCCTTCGGAGGGGCCCTTCAGAGGGGCCCTTCGGAGGGCCCTTCAGAGGGGTCTTCAGAGGGGCCTTCAGAGGGGCCTTCAGAGGGGCCTTCGGAGGGGCCTTCAGAGGGGCCCTTCGGAGGGCCCTTCAGAGGGGCCCTTCAATGAAAGTTAAAGATATTTTCTCCAAAATAAAAGCTAGTGTCTTATATTAAAATGTACGAATGTTTCTCTCTGTGTTCTCACTTTGGTGTTGAGTCATACAAACAAAATGGCGGCGGGGTCAGGTGACTCTTCAGTAGTTACTGTAATAGACTTATAGTTGAATGAAGCCGAGCATTATAATCTCACTAAACTGTGGCGAAGGTTGAACTGTATCTTCATTGGTTGATGGGAACTAAAAGTAACTAAATACATCTACACAACAACATTTAAGTACAACTTGAAGATATTTGTACTTTACTTGACTATTTCTACTTTATGCTTCTACTCCACTTTACTTGTTTGACAGTTATAATTACTAGATATTTTTCATATTAAAAGCCCAAAAACTGACTGCAGATCAGTGAGTCTGAACTTTCTGAACATTTCTTCTTCTTTCGCATGAATCATGTGACGACCGCTCAGATTTATCTGGTGACCCTGTGGAGGGACCCGAGCCCTAGGTTAGGAACCAGTGGACTAAACTAAGTGTATCTGACGTAGTTAAAGCAGCTCTAACTACAGGAAGTACTTTTACTGTTTTACTGTGACACTGAGTACATGAAGTATTTTTACTGTGATACTGCTTTAACAGAAAGTACTTTTACTGTTTTTTTAGCAACTACAGGAAGTACATTCACTGTGGTACTTTAACTACATTGAGTACTTTTACTGTGTACTTCGTAATTCTACCTAACGCCTGAATTTCAGTCAGGCAGAACAGGACAGTGATTCCTAATAATGAATTAAATGACTCTAATTAGTCATCAAACACAACACGATAAACAGACAAATTAATTTATTTCATTTCTAGTTGTGTTTCATGTGAGTCTGGAGCAACAGCTCTGAGGTCAGTTTCTACTGTAGTCACACAGAAAAACAATAGTTATTAGTAACTTCAGTGCCCCCTGCAGGTGAGAGAGAACACTGCAGGTGATGTTTTACCTTTTATTGTTGGAGGAAACAACTTCTTCTGCCTCTTCATCAGCTGCAGAACCTGTTGACCAGAACAGAGAAAGATGAAGAGCTCCCTCTGCTGGACACGTGGTCTGGACCAGGTTTTACAGATTATAATCAGATAAATTTACATTTGGTCACGTGTGTCTCTTTATTTCATGATTAATTCAGCACAGGAACATTTTCATCTGAACAGCTTTTACTGTCTTCAATGTGCTGCTGTCAGCAGGAAGTCTTCAGTCTGGTCTGTTACTTCAGTAACTGCAGTAATACCACAGTGTAGAAACGCTCCGTTCAAAGAAGCTTCAAAATATACTTAAATACAGAACGGCCCAATTTAGACAGAGTATATTCCTGGATTATAATTATTGATTATTATTGATGCGTCACTAATGTTGCAGCTGGTAAAGGCGGGACAAATCATAATTTATTTGCTCATATTTTATATCAATAACATGGAACAGTCTGTAGTTCCTGAAGCTTTAGCTGTGAGTTTTCAGTGAGGTAGAAACACTACCACACAGTTCTTATGTTTCCAAGCACAAGTCGTTTAGTGAATGGATTAAAAACAACAAAATGAAAGCAGACAGTTCTGACTCACCCTTCATCCAGTCTGTCCACACAGGTGCAGTACTGAGGGTTCTCCAGCAGGTGTCACTCTTCACTCTTAAATACTACAATGAACCAGGTTTTGTTCCCGTCACTGTTAAAGAAATCCTGTTGGTTCACATTTCACCTCCTGTGAGATGGAACTCGTCACCTCAGGGTTTCTGGAGGTTCATGAAGTTAAAGCTCAGACCTCAATCCCACACAGGAAGTTGCTTCGTCTGTTTGACAATCATACTGGTCAAAGTAAGGAAGTATGTTCCCCCTCCTTCTGCTTTTATCTATTCATTTAATTATCTTAGTGTTTGTGACCGACCGTCTCTCTCCTCTCTGACACCGGCTCAGTTCATGTAGCTCCAGAGACGACCAGGTTAGAGAAGTACATCTACATTTCAGATCCACGTCATCTTTAAAAAAGAGGTCTGAGGTTCAGAACAGAACTGGATTTTTTGCTAAAACGAGAAGATTCTATAACTGACATGACTGGCCCCGCAGGCAGGAAGTGTTGAAGACCTTTGCTGAATCACATTGGCATGACTGAGAATCCTCCCAAACAACCTGTACAAGAAAACTAACTTTTTTTTTTTTTTTTTTTTTTTTTTTTTTTTTAATAGGTTTGAACATTTTTCAGACAAAAACACATTTCATTTGTCAAGGCATCTTTTCCATTTTATTTTCTTATTCATTTTTTTGACTTAACAAAAAAACCGTTGGGACTTTGTGGAAAAAAACGTTAATGCAAAAGAAACTTTCAAAAGGCAAAGTCACAAATGCAGCAACATGATTTCAACAAGAACAGAATAAAAAAAAAAAGGGTGGGTGGAGAGAGGGGAGGAGCAGTTGAATATCCATCAATAGGAATGTTGAATGGTGGTGGATGGGGGGTGGGGCGGAGCCTGAAGGGGTGTGGCTACAGGGCAAGCAGAAAGGGTTAAGTGCTGGAGCTCAGAGCTGCCCACAGTCGGCGATGGCGACCTTGACCTTGGTTTTGCCGGACGAGTTGCCGTAGCTCTCCATCTTCTTTACTACGTCCATCCCCTCGACCACGATCCCGAACACCACGTGCTTCCCATCCAGCCTGAAGACACACACCAGAAGCATTGTGACTGTTGCTCTGCGCGACAAGTTAAAGCTAAGACGCTTACCAAACACTGAGGCTCAGGCTAGTGTGTGTGTGTGTGTGTGTGTGTGTGTGTGTGTGTGTGTGTGTGTGTGTACCATGCTGTTTTCTCTGTGCAGATAAAGAACTGGGATCCATTGGTGTTTGGTCCGGCGTTGGCCATGGACAGGATGCCAGGGCCGGTGTGCTTCAGGGTGAAGTTCTCGTCAGCAAACTTGTTGCCATAGATGGACTTTCCACCGGTTCCATTGTGGTTGGTGAAGTCCCCACCCTGCGTGTTGAACAACACACATTAACATCACACGCACTGACCCGGGTCGGGTTAATCAAATGTGTGTTTGGACTGGATGATGTGCTTTAAAGCAACTGTTCCACTTCTTACATAAAACAAAACCATTCACACTTCTGAAACATTAAATTTGGACTGGAACTAATATTTCCATCAAGTAATGATCATTTTATTTAGTTTTGATTATAAAATTTCAAAGAACAGTGACAAACACATGCTACAACCCCCCCCCCAACAAGGTTCATTGAAAGTGCTGGTTGTATCAATCAGCAGTTCACCATCACAAAGAAATGCAACAAGTCTAAATGTTTGGTAGCTTGAAAATGATTGATGATCAGAGCAGTTGTGGATTTGCTGCATTTCTGTTCTGTCACTAAACTGAATATGATCAGACAAAGTCATTAGAAGACATCACAGTTGGCTATAGGAGATTCTAACAACTTCATTGTCTTACATTTTATAGTTTAAAATCAAGAAAATCATCATTTAGCTCAAGCTCTGGTCTGAAAGAAGCAGCAGGAAACATCTCTAACTGAATCTTGCTCAGGCTTCAATGGAATTTTAAATGCCCCAAAAAACAAAAATCAAATTACAATGTGAACTAATAACCAGCCCTGCCTTATGATCATCACAACCTTCATCAAAAAAAAATTAAAAACCACATTTCAGTCTGGTCTCATTTGTGATGTTCAAAGCTCCAGTGTCAGTTTTTATTCTCACCTGGCACATGAAACCAGGGATGATGCGGTGGAAGGTGCAGCCCTTGTAGCCGAAGCCCTTCTCACCGGTGCAGAGGGCGCGGAAGTTCTCAGCAGTCTTGGGCACCACATCGCTGTGGAGCTGCAGAGACAAAAAATTAACACACCCAAAGTCAGTCAACTGTTCTGAGCAAACAAGGTGTGAAGTCGGTTGTTCATTTCCAAGACTGATAAAGAAAGGGAAAGGCTAAAAGTTGTGCATTCAGTGACCAGTAAATGAATGAACATTTGGCTGGTCGCCATCCAGGCCCCGAGCCAAAACCAGAGGAGGTTTATCAGACTGTGCACTTTGTTCTGTGCAGCAGCCAGTTGTATAACTCCTCTATATAGAAGAAGAAAGCTGCTCAAAGTCCAACTGTAAGGAGGTAAATGAAGCCTCTGCAAAAATGAAAACCAAATTACAGCCTGAACACATCATCCTACCACTTTGGATATGTGCCATTTTAAAATAATATCCCTGCAGAGCGGCACTCAAATTAGCTTTGTACAAGTGTCAAAAATGTAATGCTTCAGGCTGTGCTTG
Organism: Seriola dumerili; assembly: GCF_002260705.1. Lineage (NCBI taxonomy): Eukaryota > Metazoa > Chordata > Actinopteri > Carangiformes > Carangidae > Seriola > Seriola dumerili. The sequence continues at coordinate 365,220 of NW_019175038.1, read as the reverse complement.
ACATCCAAGTCAATAAATTAAAGTGCATCATTAAAAGTCAAATCAACTTCAAGAGCGCCTGAGGGCAGCAGCTCCAACCCATCGAACAGGGATCAGTTTATCATGTGATTAGTGTGTGGTAATTGTGTTATGTCATGGTGAAACAGGACTGCAGCATTGCACCACACTGGAATATCTGCATGCCCTGCACAGCAGTGACGCTACTGTGCAAGTATGTTCAGAGGGAGGGGGATGCTGGGGGAGGTGGTGGTGGTGGGTGCTGCAGCAGCAGACTGGCTGGACAGCTGAACTCACAACAGCCCTGTGCAGCTGTCCACCTGCTCAGCAGTAACAGAAACCATGCCTCAGCATGCAGCATGCCGCCTCCCTGGTGGCACTGCCAGCTGCACGAGAACCTCTGTGCATCAAACTTTCCCTCACTACTGTACTCATGTGTTACTTCCATACATGCGCAGAAACGCAGTTATCCCAGTAACACTAGCACCAATTCAAATCATAACCCGTGCTAGGTCTAGCTGCTTTGTGTTATTGTCTGTGCGTTACATCTTTGTCTCTACTGAAAATCTCGTTGCACTAAAGGGAAAAATAAATAAACAATTAAATCTCAGACCACAAATCAAAAGCTGCCAAGAGATGTCATTACCGCGAATATCACACGCGGCAAGAAGTTAACCGTGAGGGCTGAAGACTCGTGCCAAGAATCGGGAACGCCCATAATGAGGCACAGCTACTACTAGCTGAACAAAATGGCTGCTGGGCATGGTTAGCGTTTGGTGCCGTTAAACCGGGCGGATGTAACAACGGAGCGGTTATAGTAGCCGCTGTCGCTTATGTAACATGTTTAATCACAGTGAGCACAAAGGACTACAGGTATCCCGGGTGATTCCACCATCTTCCCTACATCCGCATTCTTTTTAACCGTACAGACAGCCCCCATCCCCCGACCGCGCCAGCACCATGGAACTTTCCAGAACTGCCTCCCCCTCCCCCTCCCATCCACCGTTCTCGAACACATGAACCGGCGCAGTTAGCTCCAGCGGCTAACACGCTAAACACCGCGGCAGGCGGCTCATTTTGTATTGTTACTCGGACCGAGTTGAGGACAACACCCTTAAACCGTTACGCTTTAGAAACGCGGTAAAATAAAGGAGCGAGTTGCCGCGGTGGGCTGAAGCCGTTTTTAACCTAAGGCAGATGAGGTTTCCCGGGCTTCTGCGTAGGCCGCGAAACGCTGCAACAAAGGACAGCAGTGACGTTAGCTCAGCAGTTAGCTAACGGTGCCCGGACAGCGACCCTCTAAACGACTCAAACCGGGGCCGCGGGCCTTGTATAGGCCTCAGCGTGACGAAAGCTGGTGCAGTTTTGGCTCTCACCGTGTTTGCTCATTATTTACAAATTTGCAGCTAAACCCGCCCCGACGGCAGTAAAACCGGCCAGTCAGGATCACACGGATATCATTAATAAAGCACCGATAAGAATTTATATGAATTACTGACTTAACACAGAAAATCCCCCGTAGCTACGACCGAATAAAGCCCCATCACCACCACTAACATTAACACCGTAAATGTCCGATGTCCGGTCGCGTTAGCCAGCGACGAGCCGCGCTGGCTGGACGCCACAAACACGTGCACACGTCCTGCAAGTCGTTCGTGACAGCTCGGCTAACGTTTTCTCTCGTGACGCTACATGCAGACCACAACGACCGGCTGACACCGGGGTTTGACGTCCCGCCGCCCGAACTGACTTCATGCCCGTACAAACACCAAGCAGAGGCGGTTATAGCAAAGACCCGGCGCAGTCTCACTGGACACGGGTGGAGATTAACATTCACCGGCCGCTCTGACAGCCAGCACAACTAGCTACACTTTACACCAAAGAGACCGGTTTACCTCCATCACAACCCGGCCGATGGATGCGCCGCTGGCGGTGACATCGAAGAAGACTCTGGGGTTGGACATTTCAGCAGGCGGAACTATACAGGGTAGACTGAAGAGTTCTCCGGCGAAGGAACACTGTGGGCCGCAAGGAACCGAAAAAGATGGAGGTATGTGGATTAATTTTATATAAGACTCCCAATGGGCGGTACAAAACCACAGTGAGCCAATCGGTAAAGCCTGAGTATTTGATTGCCGTTGGTTTTAGCGAATCAGCAGCCAGGACAGCTGACGCTCCCTTTCTACAGGTCTGTAAACGGACAGACGCATCTCATGGTATGTTTCATTCTAACATCAGAGTGGACCGCTGCGGCGGAGGTTGGGTGTTTCCAGGGTTTGCCACGCACAGCACCGCCCCGTCTCGGTGTCCGGGTCGCAAAACGATGAACTCACGAGTCTCAGAACAGCGCGCGCCACAGATAATTGACAGCTCAGGCGTCCAGTACGCGCAGCCGCACGCGGTGGGCGAACGTGTAGTCCCGCAGTCAGAGCGCGTTCCAGCTGACAGGGTGAAAAAAAGCGTGTGCGCGGTCACGCGGTCAGGGCGCGGTCCGTCCCGTTCTCCGCAGAAAGAAAGAAAAGTGAAGTTTGTTTAACAGACACAAAAAGTCACATGGCCGAGTGTTCAAAGTTTAAGGAGTTTGTCTTTAAAAATGATAAAACGTAAACTTTTCTATTGTTTTGTTGTTATTGAGAATTATGACGGTTGTATAAACAACTCATGTTTCACGGAACGTTCCTCTGCCATTATTCGGGAACGTTTTTGGTGGGAAAAAAATGGTTCTGGAGACGTTTGAATGAAAATCAGAACCACTGTTTCTACTTTCTTTTTATTTCATTAGCTTACCATGTAACAAAGTGCATGCATTTATTGATATTAAATTTCACTATTTAATATCATTATAGAATTGAAATAAATATACATTCTGTCATCACCTTCCAGCTGTATATAACAGTCATCCTAATGATATCATTAATTAATCGACCCAGAGAAGCAGAAAATGGTAGTGGATGACTTCCCTTAAAATCCAGAAATTAATTTTACAAAAGGATTATCAGATTATCTTGCAGGTGCAGGTAATTGGTGGGCGGGGCCATGACGTAGTCAGGATTTCCATGGTCATGGAAACATCTTCAAAGGTGTTTTTAGAGCAGACATGTCCACAGTGGATCAACTCTGAATAAAAAAGTGACTTTTTTTTTACAAACATAAAATGAATCCTGAATCACCTGGTGCCTGAATTTACATAAATAAAAACATTTCCATCATGAATTCATGCAGAAAAAAACACAAATTGATAATCACCAGGATGCAGGAAATGAAGTGTTTGATGCTTGGAGTTTCGTTGTTCCTCTCAGGTTTCCACACGGAGACGTTTAGAGAGCAGATCCCGACGGAGAGCTGGTGGGCGATGGTGGGGGTGTGGTATCGACCGGTGACCTTTAATGACCTTTGATGCCCTACGGTTGATGCTCACAGAGAGGAGGTGGTGCACGCTGGCATCATGAAGAGCAATTCAACCCCCCCTCACCTCCCGACCTCCTGAAGAAGAACTAAGTCGGTTTGTCAGGATGTCAGCTGATCTCTGCTCGTCAAGACGGAGGTAAGACTGGACTGGGGGTAAAGATTAAGAAGACGTGATGACTGAAGGTAAATAAGTCACACAGCAGTTTAAACAACACAACATCAGTTTCTGACTAAACAAATAAATAAAACCATTCATGATTACACCAGCAGGTCCTGGAGATGATCCCAGCTGTCTTTGGTTGAGAGGGAGCGTACACCTGGACAGGTATCCAGCTCCAAAGGTTGTAGTTTTCGGTGCTGTTGAATTGGAGTGTGAAACAATGCCAATTGGCCATGGGATGTTACAAGCTCTCTGATTGGTTGGAGAGCTAACCAGTCATATCTGGTTTTACCAGCACCGACGCTCCAGAGTGTCAGAGACAGACTAACAGGAGAAGCAGCTGGAAAAAGGGAATGAAAGTTGAATTCAGGAACATATTCTCGTTTTTAAAATGTCTTTTCAAATAGTTTTTCAAATTCTATTATTTATTTGTGAATGAATAAATATATTTATAAATGTATATTTAATGAGTTTTATGCTGTTTTTGTAAATCCATTTTTAAATCTTTAGTATCTATTGATGATTAATAACTTTTAATCACACACAATTTCATGTTAATTATTTATGCTTCATTTTGTAATAGATGAGCATCATGCAGACAGTATTCTAGTTTTACTGCTGATTTACTGCTATTTGAACCTGATTGAATTAATAAATTGTTTGGTTTATAAAAATCACACAAAAGATAAAAATATAAAGTTTGATCTGTTGTTTGTTTCTAACTTGTCTCATCTGACTCTGTTAGTTCACGTGTTTATTAAAGCACCACAGACTCTCCTCTGTCTGTCTTTCCAGTGTGTGTTTATTAAATTACAAAGGTTATTATTATTATTATTGTTATTAGCATCATTACTGAATCATACAGAGTGATCATGTACAGTTATTTTTTCCAGAAGCCACTGGACTCACTGGGACATGGAGACACCACAACTGTCTGGACTCTAGTCACTTTACAACATACAGAGTAATGATGAGCATGAGGAGGAGGAGGAGGGTGAGGATGAAGATGAACTCTGGTTTATTATCACATGTACAAGCTGCGGCTGTGATCTCAGGCCGACAGTTTGAGGCAGTGACCAGACAGCTGTTTCCTGTGAGGTCACTTCTTCTTCTTCTCCTGCGAGTATCGCCCCTCACTGTGTTCATGGTGGGCGGAGCTTAAACTCCTCTCCAGAGGCTCAACCGCAGGAAGAGACCGACGACGCTCCAGAGCTGAGATCAGTGACGTCGTTAGAACAGTTCTAGTGAGTCGAGTCGCTTTCGCCCCGTTTACACTTTCACTTCAGGTGCTGAATTCTGTGATTTACACTGAGCCACAGGAGCAGACAGGTGACAGGTACAGGTGTGTTAGTCAGGTGTTCAGTAACACAAAGCTTCAGGTAAACACCAGACACCAGATCGTTTCTCCACTTTGGTCCAAGTCTGTGGTGTGGATAAGAAACTTTTGTGTGCAGCAGAAACTTAAAGATGAAAGGTTAGTGCTTGTTTTCCACAAAGGGTTCGGAAAAAGATCCATCAGCTGACAGGAAATCACAGTAACAAAATAAAAACAATAAAAAATAATAAAAAAAAAATGCTGGGAATTCTCACCAAAATCTGCTCCCACTGCCCCCTGGGAAAAACCCCCAGCAGGGAAAAAGGTCTGTCCTGAAACAGAGACTCAGTTCCAGACTTCATGAACGCCACACGAGTCAGTGTCAACGCCGACATTAAAGGGACAGTTCAGGTTTGTTGACGTGGGGTCGTGTGAGCCAGTAAAAACTGACACAATCCAACATCCGTTTAAATGAAGCTTCATGTAGAATTTCTTCAGCTCTTTATCTTCCCATGAAAACAGCTCTTTCCTTTGGCACTACATTTGTCAACCGCTGAACGTGTTGCTACGCACGAGCGCACCATCAGAGTGCACTGTATCACGGCGCTTCCCGATTCCCTCAGCTGACCTGCGGCTGCGGCGTGATACAGTACCACCGCACGTCAAACAACCACAACTGTCCCTTTAACATGTCGTCGTTTTCAAGCTTAACTGGCAGCTACAGTTGAGCTGTGAGGGGAAATCACAGTGACGGAGATCACCTGAACATTTCAAACAACAGCGATCCAACCACCGAAACCGTCAAACATGATTCAACTTAAATATAATGAAGGACAGAAAGAGGATTAAATGATTCATTGTTGCACAAAGATACTTTCACATAATCTAATATATATATGCAAAAATAAAACCAGGACCTTAGAAGTTTTCTGTGATTCTATGTTTAAAAGTAAAAATCATTTCTGGTGAGAAATCCCAGGATTTCTATAAAAACAATGTCGTCATCCAGAGTTTATTATAATTTTTCTTTTAATTCACAGTAAAACCTTGAACCTGACTGAAGTCACCTGCTGTGGCTGAGTGTAAAAGGTGAGTCTGTTCACCTGCCCGTCGTCGTTCTGTGTTCACGCTGCCTTCAGGGTCTCCACGTATCTCAGGTGAAAAACAAACAAAAACAGGAAGAGACGTGGACTGCTCCTTTAAAGCTCATCTTCAACTATTTATATCGTCACATTTAAAACTGGTCTGCACCAGAAACAATCTGGTTTTAAAAAAGGACCTTGCTGCCCGTCAACGACACGTCACGTTCACTCCTCGTCACCGCTGAACGTCTCATGGTCTCTGTTTCCATAGAAACGAACAGAAGCTACCGGCTGTGTGGAGGAGGTGAGTCAGAGTAGAGATGGTGGATGATGTTCAGCAGTGATGGAGAACGTGATCTGCTGCTGTCGACTCCGACGGGGAATGAAGGATGAAGCATCAAAATACAGTTTCAGAGAATAAAAAAACAATAAAATAAAGTTACCATTAAGTTCATCGTCACACATCAAAGAGGTTTCATATTTAAAAGTTGGTTTTTGTTTCGTTTCCTTCGTGTCGTCCGCTCCGTCCTGAGCAGACGACGGCCGAGCGGGACCCACGCCACGAGGGAGGAGAGAGAGAGTTGGTTTTTTAAAATGTTTAAATTCTCCAGGCGTGTGTGTGTGTGTGTGTGTGTGTGTGTGTGTGTGTCTGTGTGTCTGTGTGTGTGTGTGTTCAGTTGTTCTCAAACAGGGACAGCAGGTCGTCGTTGTTGTTGCTCGGGAGGTCCGGAGGGCCGAGGTAGGACAGCAGCTCGTCCGGGTTGGTCAGCTCAGGAAGCAGCTGAGGAAACAAACATGGCTGCCAGGTCAGATTAGGTTTCCTTTATTATCATCATCATTATCAATAATCATGATGAATCCAGTAAAGCTCAGTAGAGTGTGTGTTGTGTTTCTACTTACGTCCAGAGAAGGTTCTGGAACCTCTGCAGACCCCCCGAGCCCGAAGGAGCCGTCGCCTTGGAGACGGGGATTCTGGTTGCTACGCTGCATCATCTGGTTGCCGCCCCCCAGTTGGGAGTTGCCGTGGAGACCCTGCGACTGCTGCTGGGAGAGAGGAGCACCATGGGAAGTGGAGTCCATACGGCCTGAGACTGATATCTAAGAGGGGGGAGGAGAGGAGAGGAGGTGAGAGAGAGGTTCGAAGAAGGAAGAGGGGGGGTTAAGAAAGGGAGGAAAGAGGAGAGAAAAGGAAAGGAGGGGAGGAAGGAATGAAGGAGGGAAAAGAGAGGGGGGAGGAGGTGAAGGAGAGGAGACAAGGAAAGGAAAGGGGAGAGGAGACACAGAATCTGAACTGGTTTTTGACTCCATTTGTTTTTCACTAAAGAAAAACGTTTGACGATGAGGATGAAGATGAGTCACTGTACCTGTCCTGCCAGTGGGTGTGGGGGGGGTTTGTCGGGGGTGAGGAGGGCGCTGGAGAGCTCGGACTGGTAGGAGAGAGGGGGGGGGCCGGGGGAGGAGAAGTCCCCCCCAACCCCCGGAGTCCCAGGACCGCTGAAGTCTGAGAAGCTGCTGGACTGACCGGGATAGGACGGAGCTGAGGGAGACAGAGATGGATCAATACGTCTGATCGGAACACTTATTGATCAGATCTAGATGACATCATCACAGCTCCTCCCCCTTCTACCTGGTCCGGGGTAGTCAGGTGTGTTGCTGCTGTTATTGCTGCCCCCCGTGGGTAGGGAGGGGTAGGGCATCGGGGAGGAGGAGGAGGCCACGGAGGTGGAGGAGGAGGGGGCGGGGCCGAGCGAGGCGATCATCTCCATGACGCTAGGCAGGACCATGTGACTGGGGCTGAGCGTCCTGCAGCGCTTTAGCACCGGACCGTCTGACTCCTCCTTCACATGGAGGTCCGGCTTCACAGGGACCGGCTTCCAGCTGCACACCGGGTCGATGGTGAGGGGGGGGGGGGGGGGGGGGCAGACATGTCAACTGTAACACAAACATTCTTTTAGTCGGAGGTTTTTCAAATGTCGAGTGTAAATAAAGTTTCTTACTTTTGAACATAGATGAGGATTCCCAGCATGTACTGATCCACCTCCAGACCTTCTAACAGAGCGGTTTTACTGCACACACACACACGCACGCACACGCACGCACACACACACGCACACGCACACGCACACGCACACACACACACACGCACACACGCGCACACACACACACACACACACACACACACACAGGTTACAAAGGAGATATGAAACGTGTTTAAAAAGTAAGTGTAAGTGTGTGTGTGTGTGTGTGTGTGTGTACGTGTGTGTGTGTGCGTGTGCGTGTGCGTTACGTACTTGCACACGGGGCATCTCCAGGTTCCTCTCTCACAGTTGAGCTGCAGATACGACTCCAGGTCGAAACACTGCAGACACGGACACGGACACGGACACACACACACACTGTTGTTAACAACTACACACAAACTACAACTGTTGCTGTCTGAGCTGACGTCACCATGGAGACCAGCACTGTTTGATGCACTGATGAAAATGAGCGTGGAGCGCTGTGACTGGCCGGTGCTCTGACCTGTATGTGTCTGCAGTCGTGACCTCTGGCGGGCAGCTGGATGCGGCGGAAAGTGATCGGACATTTTAACGAGACTCTGATGGCTGTCTGCTCCACGCCGTCCTCTCCGTTTAAGCCGGGGGTCCCGGGAATCGAACCGCTGCTGAAGTTCCTTTTGACTGAGAGTGATGAGGAAGGGGGAGGGATAGGAGGAGGAAGAGAGAGTTATAATGAACCCGAATGACGCTTCGTTTCCTTTAGTACTACAAAATAAGAGCATAAGTTATAATGAACCCGAATGACGCTTCGTTTCCTTTAGTACTACAAAATAAGAGCATAAGTTATAATGAACCCGAATGACGCTTCGTTTCCTTTAGTACTACAAAATAAGAGCATAAGTTATAATGAACCCGAATGACGCTTCGTTTCCTTTATAAACAAGAGCAGAGCTATGATGAGCCTCAATGATGCGTTCACTTACTCTTGGTGACACAGTGCTCTGCAGGAAGCAGCCTCTTCTTCATCAGACCCTGCAGCACCGAGCGAACCGACGGACGATGAACCAGCTGCAGGACGAACAGGTGAGACTGCAGAGAGGAGGGGGAGGAGCTTCACATTAAAACCATGTGACGGTGCGGAGGACACAGTGACTGTAGTTCGGTGTGTTGTGGTTTCTTACGCAGCAGCAGGCGGTGACGGTGATCTGGATGGTGTTCCTGCCAGGCTGACACACCTGCTTCAGGTACAAAGGCTTATGGGAAGTTTTGTTGTCGCCTCGCTCGATGGTGAGAGGAGTCGCGTTCACACTCACCTGAGGATGAGACGGGCAGGTGAAGAAAAACAGACACCTCAGTGGTGATGGAAAAAGCAGGTGAAAAAAAATAACAGGAAGACGGAGGTCAAAGGTCGCACCTGGACGGAGGCGGGCCAGTTGGTGTTCATCTGTCGGTCCTCGTGGTGGTAACACTTAAACTGGAGCTCCAGGTCCGGTCTGATACAACACACACACACACACACACACACACACACACACACACACACACACACACACACACACACACACACACACACACACACA
>NW_019175038.1:350411-355666 GCF_002260705.1 Seriola dumerili | reverse complement strand
ATTACATTTTATGTTTTATCCTTGTCTATCTGCCTTAAATATCTCGTATCTGGGAATTAATTTAAACTCAAAGTAAAAATACTTTTATTTTCTTTGTGTCTCTGGCTGATAGAGACATTTATAAATCTGCATCTCTTCCGCTGCACACACTGTGTTTACCCTGCCTGTCTTTCCTTCTTTCTCATTTTGTATGACGTCATGATGAGGTTGTGTTTACCATCAGCCCTCGATGGGTTTCTCATCTCACCTGCACATTCTCTCCATAAAGAAATAAAAATAAATACAATGTATTTGTAATGTTTGAAGTGTGTGAATAAATAAAATAAAAAAATAAAGTTTTCAAATCTGTCTTTAACCAGCCGACAGGTGAGCACATGAACACAACCCCTCCTGATTCACAGATGAGTTTGTGAAGTGATCCGAGGCGACAAGTCGATTTATAAACAAGTGTTTTTGTGAACATCCTTCCTCTGTGGTTCAACATGGAAACACAAAGAGCGAATTTCAAAATAAAAGACAAACTGAGGATGATGATGATGATGATGATGACTCCTACTTGATCTGTGTTACTCAAACAGCTGAAGTTTCAAATAGTTTTGAATATGTTTTTGCACAGAACCAGGTGTGTGACATCAGCAGCATGATCACCTGTTCCCATGTTCACACCTGAGTGCCGTTTTAAAATGGCAGCAGGTGCCGTGTTGCGTTTACTGTCTGCTGGTGTTTGTGAAGACTTGGCCCAGGTCTCGGTTCAGACCAACAGCACAGAAACAACTCAACACTCAAAACACCAGTTATTAAAACTGAACCTGAACCTTCACCCGTCAGCATCACTCTGAGTGAGTCACTGTCTTCTGACTGCGTCTCAGTACAGATGCGGGCCGGCGTCTGCGGGCCGGCGTCAGAGACCTGAGTCTGCTCCCGGGTCCTCACCTCATGATGAGCGTCTTGTAGACGGAGTCTCGCAGCTGGAAGACGTGGTTGCTGACGGCCAGGTTGTGCTCCAACCTGAAGGGCTCTAGGACCACACCGTCACGAACCGGGAAGGTCAACCGCAGGTCGTCGCTGGGGTTACCTGGCAACAGGAAGTCGACGTGGTCAGACACCTGGACACTCGCTGTGACATCACAAACTACCTGAGAGGACTGTGATGAGTCTACAAGTTAGGTGATTGGTTTTCACACAAAACTCAGATCAGGAGGAAGAGCCACTGATGATAATCAGATTACTGCTGATAACACAGTTATTTGGGGGGTTACAAGTGGATTATATCATTGACGATAATCTGATTATTTCACTCAAAATAATTTAGTTCACTGATAAATAACTATTTAATTAAAGATAAACTGATTGTTTCACTGATGATAATCAGATTATTAAAGTAGTAATAATCTGATTAATCAGGTTTTTTATATGTGATTATTTTGTGATGATCTGAATTCATCTCAATGTTTTTATGAACCTGTAACTCAGAGACAGAATCTGACTGTGACCTGCTGTATTATGGGTAACGTGTGTGTGTGTGTGTGCGCGCGTGTGTGTGTGTGTGTGTGTGTGTGTGTGTGTGTGTACCTGTGGGAGGGGGCGGCGGCAGGCTGGCCATGTTGGGTTTGATGTCAGGCAGGAAGGAAGAGGGCGTTGGCTTGACGTCACTGTTTCCAGGCGACATGTAGGGCGGGGCCATGGAGCTGCTCGGGGTGATGGGAGGGGTCGGATTACCGGGCACCGGAGAGGAAGGGTAACCTGGCAACCCTCGACCAGGCTGAGAGAGAGAGCGACAGAGTGTTTAATTGTTCATTATAACTGGAGGGAAAGACGTAGTTACATTGGTTCATGCGATCAGTGGATCCCTAGACTTGAGCCTGTAAACACTGATAATTGATTGATATCGATTGTTGTGAAATAACTCGATCCAGATCCTGGAGCTCCTGATCCAGAACTCTGATCTTAATGAGCTCCAGATATTGATCAGCTGTGTTCAAGGAGCTGCGATCAGCTGATCAGTTCTCTGCTAAACTAAAGTTCCCTGACGGTCAGACTGATCTTTGAATATAAAAATTCACCTGAAAAGATAAAAGGTCCAATGAGAGATTCGTTGGAGTTGGAGCTTAACGAGTCTATTGTATATTGTACATTATATAAGTTCATTTATTGAGTTTTGTTTTTTAACTAAATGAAAAACAACAAAGAGCTCAGCACAACGTTGGTCTACACAATCAGCATTAATACTAACGACAGTTAGAAAGATATGGAGAAGAAAAACAAATGAATAAATAATAATAATGAAAACATTCAAACACACTTTCACTGGATTCATCAAACTCAAATCAAGCTGCTCCAAAACAGACACAAGAAAATGTCTCAAGAATTTCTCCTCACCCCAGACGGCTGGTTGAAGGAGTTGTAGACGCCGCCGCCTGATGTCAGAGCGTTGAGACCTCCACCGCCCTGACCGTTAAACTGGTCCTGCTGCACAAACAACATGTGCATGTTCAGCTGAATCATAGTTACACACACACACACACACACACACACACACACACACACACACACACACACACACACACACACACACACACGATTTGATTAATTATCATTATTCACCTTGTAGTACTGTGAGTTGGGGGGGCCAGAGGGGGGGTACTGTGGGAGGGGCATTTTATGGCTCTGATAGGAGGGGGAGGAGCCCGAGCGCTGGGGGGCGGGGCCTGGACCACCAGGACCTGCAGAGAAACAGGAAGCAAAAATCCTTAAACATCACATCTGTTTTAATGTTTCACTCTCTGTCAACACCGACACTTTTCTGACTTCATGTTTTACTTTATTTCCCCTGAACACTGAATGCAGCACAGGTCTGGTCTTACCTGGGTGGTACTGCATGTTGGGTCCAGAGTACGGACCCGGCCCGGCGTGACCGCCTCCACCTGAACCCGCCATTGAGCCACCGGCGCCACCAGGGCCCGACATCACGTTGACACTGGAGCCGACGGGGACGCCGTACTGCTGAGACATTCCCGGGAAAGACTGAGGGCGAGCGGAGGACAAGAATTTATTCATTTATCTTTATTTACGTTGAAATAATTCAACTTCACAAAGTGACGGTTACATATAAACTGAAAACATATTCTGCAGCATTAATCTAACTACTGACATGCTTTATGATTAATCAGTCTAAATCACATAAATCAACACTGACTTTATTGATGAGTTATTTTTCTATAATTAATCAAAGTTATTTTAATAACCATGATTGTAATATTCTAATTTACATCAGTGACATGATGTAGAACGACTCTGATGTAATGATCCAGATTTAACTCTGCTGTAACCATGGTAATCAGATTAGATGCAGATTAAACCTGATGTAATCTGATTAGTGTAATCAGATCTCCTGACTCACCTCAGAGTTGTAGGGCCGTTTGAGGCCCTGCGGGGGCCTCAGGTGGCCCTGCTGTGGTCCAGGACCATAGTTGGGGTGCTGGGGGACCCTCTGTGGGCCCCCTCCAGGTCCATACATGGGGCCCATTGAGGGGGGACCCCTGGTGGGGCCTGGACCGGGGCCCATACCTCCAGGAGCCATGCCGGGGGGGCCGCGGGGGCTGGAGTGGGCCATGAACTGGTTGTTGTATGCTGGACCCCCCATCTGGGAAAAACACACACAAACAGCAAAGACTCTCAACACGTTGACCTGGAGCACTCGACACGACCATCAGTGACATCACAGTGACATCACAGTCACTTCCTGGTTGAACCTCAGAGACTCTCAGCTCCTGATTTGAGTGAGTCACTGACGGTATAAACTGAACTGTGTTTATCTTCCATGTTATAATTGAAGTTTGTTGAAAAAAAGCTGAGTCACGTTTCTGAAGTGCAGGTGAAGTGACCGCCCTCACCTGTCCGTAGTTCATCTCCTGGTTTTGTTTCTCCTGGATGGCTGCGACGGTTGCCGTGGCGGTAGCGGTTGCCGTGGCAGCAGCAGCAGCGACGGCTGCGGCGGCAGCCTGAGTGAAGTCAGCGGAACCTCTGGAGCCGCCAGGGTTAGACGGGTAACTGCACACACACGTGACGGCCATGTTTTATTATATTTTGTGTGTGTGTGTGTGTGTGTGTGTGTGTGTGTGTGTGTGTGTGTGTGTGTGTGTGTGTGTGTGTGTGTGTGTGTGTCTTTATTGATTGGAAATTGATCACTTTTGTCTTTGTTTTGTTTTTTCTGTTGCAATAAATTCTGAAGAATATAAAATAAAAGTAAGTCACCACTGGATTTATTCATCTGTGTTATAATAATAATAATAATAATAATAATGATGATAATAATAAAACTTTATCTGCATGGCTCAAAGTGCTTTACAACAGAGACATTACATGAAGCAACTGCTTCACAGGAAAAAGACAGAAATATAAAATGAGATAGAAATAAAACACATTTGATAACAAGATAAATAAATTGAATAATTATAAAACATAAATAAATAAAAACAACTAAAATCAGATATATAGCATAAAATCAAGTAAGAAATTTTCTTTAAGTCAAAAACGTGTAATAAGTTGTAATAATCTTGTAATAACTGTAATAAATGAATGAAATTCTGCATCAGTTTCTTCTGCTCTGTTTTAAATCTTTTTCACCTTATTTGTTTAAGTGTAATTTCCAACTACAGAGAAATTTCTTTTACTTTTGAAAGTGTTATTTAATAAACGTCTTACTTTGTTGTTTCTAAGAAAACTTGATTTCTGCCTCTGTTCAGTAGAAATGTAATAAATCTATAAATCTAATATAAACAAACTCTCTCACCTCCCCGTGTACCCCCCCGGTCCTCCAGCGTAGCCGCCAGGCGTCCGGCCGTACATGCCCTGGTTCATGTAGCCCTTGCTGGGCTCTCCGTAGCCCTGCTGACCCATGTAGCCACCAGGCCCACCGGCCATGCCTGGACCTCCGGGGCCCTGCATCATTGGCCCCCCTCCTGGGTTGGCCCCGGGCCCCATCACCCCTCCACCCAGACCCTGACAGACACAGAAACACACTTCACATCCCAGGTCCTCCACACCACACGCCTTCCTGTGTGACATCATCATCATCTTCGCCATAATTATCAGTGTGGTGATGTCATACCTGGCTGGCCGAGGGATTGGTCACTCCCCACACAGTGGTTACCACGGAGAGGGATCCTGTGGGCTGATTGGTGGGCTGCTGCCAGCTGGAGGGGTCATAGGGGTACGAGCCCTCACTGAGGACACACAGAGGCTCCAGTCATCAT
>NW_019175038.1:330411-347911 GCF_002260705.1 Seriola dumerili | reverse complement strand
ATTTTCTCTCATCAGCTAATCGATCAGCTGCTGCAGCTGATGAACGAACTGACTGTTCCAGCTCCAGAAGGAACCTTGTCCTGGATTAGACGTTCTGACTATGAGCAGTTAAATCAGGTGATGAGCTCAGAAAGAATGAAGTCACAAACAACATCTGAGCTGTAAATATCAACTGTGGTGAAACATCACAGGGCAGGTGAAGGCGGAGACATAAACAGAGACATTATCCTCAGATTATTCTAACACCTGTAGACGCCTGAACACAACACCTGAAGGCGCCTGAACACAACACCTGAAGGCGCCTGAACACAACACCAGAAGGCGCCTGAACACAACACCAGAAGGCGCCTGAACACAACACCAGAAGGCGCCTGAACACAACACCAGAAGGCGCCTGAACACAACACCAGAAGGCGCCTGAACACAACACCTAAAGGCGCCTGAACACAACACCTGAAGGCGCCTGAACACAACACCTGAAGGCGCCTGAACACAACACCAGAAGGCGCCTGAACACAACACCTAAAGGCGCCTGAACACAACACCTGAAGGCGCCTGAACACAACACCTGAAGGCGCCTGAACACATTTATATATATATATATATCTTGTGACTATTTTTAGACGAAACAGTTATTGGAATAATTGCAGAAATAATCAGCAGATTAACTGACAATGAAAATAATAATCATTGGTTGCCATGGTAACAACTACACATGCTGTTCGGTGCTAAAATGAAGGAAGTGAACAGAAACCTCAGGACTAACATCTGATCAAGAAGTCAAACAGTCACCAAACCTCTGTCACTTCATCTGCCACTTCTCTACAAATAATCAGTGAACACTAATTAATTATGATAATCAATCAAATAAGATAATAATCAGCAGATTCATCAATAACAGTTTGGTATAGGCCTGGACCCCCTGCCCCCCAGAGAGATCTGTTCTGTGGAAAAAGTGACTCATGGACTCAGAGTGAGGGAAGATGTTTTTGCAAGGAGATGAAAAATGGCTGACCTATGACACAGTGATGATCAACTGGTTTATAGATGACTGGATTATGGGCTGGTATACGACTCCCCTTGGTAACAAACACCTGTAACCACGGCTACTTTGTTTTTTGTTTGTTTGTTTATTTGTCAGCTGATCTTTATGCTCCTTATGGCTGTAAAAAAGTCAAGATGTTTGACTTTTGTCTTGACTTTTTGTGTAAGAAAGGAAAGTTGAACTGAATGAACAAATGAAAATTCAAACACTAAAGTAAAAAAAAAAATCAATAATAGTTTAGTTTCAAAACTGACAAAAATAATGAGAAATGTCCGAACCATCTTCAGATGTCTTGTTTTGTCAGAGAAAGATCAAAATAGTCAACGATCAATTTTCTCTCCATCAATAAATCTCCTCATCACTACAGAGCTGTGTTTGGTCGTGTAAATACACACTGGAAATACAGTCAACAGTTACACAAGGTCCAGAACATCACAATAACTGACGATCAATCAACACAAACAGGAAATCAGAGGAAACTTCAGAATAAAACAGAATAAAGAAATAAAGAACATCTGTATTTACACCCACAGAACATGGAACCTGTTGTGTTTCTGTCTCAACTCACAACTAACAACTCACTAACAACTCATTTAACCAAACAGCACAAACAGCCAGATCAAACCATACACTCCCAGCTGTTCACTGTCTACACCTGATGACATGTGACTCACCTGAGTCTCAGCACCAGCACCAGAACCCTGTGTTAGTGACCTTCAAGTGTAATTAATATTTCTAAGACTAGAAAAGAAAACAAGACTACGAGGAACAACTGGATTTTTTTCTTATTGTTTAATTAAAGGGTATAAAAGATATAATAATTTATAATATAATAATATATATATTATTGTGCCTGCCTCGTGTATGTTAAAGGGGCAGACAAAACAAACATTTTAACATATTATATGTAAATATGAAAATGTTTTCTCAGTGATCACAATTTTAATAAACCTGTTTCTTATCAAATAACTTTATATGTTTATGTTTAAAAAACTCAGATCTTTAAATCACTGCAGGCATTTTACCTGCGACAGTGTTTTTCAGTGATGACCTGATACTTGTACTGAAGGATCTGAGAACTTCCCCCACCACTGACTGATGCATCGTACTCATGTCGGATCCAGGGACAGATGTTACACAACCAACTAAAACAAATATGATCAGTAACACTTTATTTTACGGGTTATTTCCAGATTATTTCCTGGAAACATTTCCTCATAATTTCACAAAAATGAGCAGCTGTTAATTACTCAGATATTTCCAAGAAAGGATGAGACACACACACACACACACACACACACACACACACACACACACACACACACTTTAGATGACATGTCTGGTCTGTGGACATCAGGGAGAGACGTGTCTGTAAGTGTAACAGCAGAGTGATTGAAGTTTTATAACAGCTGAAAACTACAGGTCAACAAGCATCAACATCAGTTAAATTAATACTTACTGATCACCAAGATGATCTATAATCTATATTAATCCTTAATCTGTGGCAGCTCAGAATTATTGTTTACCTTCTACTCCATTTATCACAGTTTATCTTAAAAACACTTTCTCAATTTCCCTTATAATTAGCACCAACCTGTGTGGAAAACATCCGGATAATTAACAGATAAATGTCAGAAAATGATCAGGAAAGTTTCCGGTTAATTGGCTCATTAAATGATAAAGTTAATATTTATGTACCCCACACACTGTAAAGTGTGTAAAGTGTGTAAAGTGTGTAAAGTAAACTGTGAACTGGTTCAGTGTCTTTACCTTCAAACTGACACCCCCCACCACCAACCCCGAGCCGCGTGCATGGAATCCGCGCACGCGCCTGGTAATAACATTATGGCTAGCACTTAAAAAAATAACACCCCGAAATAACCCGGGCTGTGAGGTCCCGGTGTCCCGTCCTCACACGTTCGTCTGACCAGTGACATGAAAACCGCCGACAAAATGAAAGTATCAGGGGACATTTTGAGATTCCTTGCAGTGTTGGAAAAGCTAATGCTAACGTGCTAACAGGCAGGTCCCTGCGCTCCGCGGCCGGGAAATGAGGCTGCTCCTGCTGTGGGTAGCACCGCTATTAGCGTTAGCATGCTAACGAGACGACAACAGCCTACCACGTCTAAACAGTCTGAAATAATTGACCAAACATTGTTATTCAAATGGTCACGAAGCGGGATATCAAACGCGGGATTATGTGGTTAATATACCGCGGTTAGTTAAAGAATCGCCCCTTCCACAGCTGTTACCGAGCTAGCCTTTAGCCTAGCTAGCCCAGCGGGCTGTGACAATGGAATGCTCCGAGGCTAACAGTTAGCCGCCAGCTAGCTTCCTCTTCCAGCACAAAACAGTCACCGAATGTCGGTGAACATGTGGCTTTACATCGAGCAGCCGCTGCGGGGATTAACTGTCGACCCCCCTTCATTTAAAACACACAACTGTAAAAATCACGTACAGACACAGCAGGTACGAGTGCTGGTTTTCTCTGAGCAGACCTACCTCCTCTACTCCCCCAGTGTCCGAGCCCTGCTCCGGGGCTCCGCAGTCTGAGTTCCTCCGGGCCTCCGGGGCATCAAGGACCGAACGCCCCTGAAGTCCACCACCACAGCCGGGAGAACCTGCTCAAAGACGGCCCGAATATCCAAAAAATGTCCTGGTGAAATCCCCCACGGAAGCAGAGATTCAGTCAGTAGCCCTGGCTTCAGTTCTCTCCTCTCCAGTCAGCCAGCTAGCCCTCCCTCCCTGCCGCCGCCGCCGGCCTCTGCGTCTGATTATCCGGCTTCAGGAGCCAACACCATACCCCACAGCTCCGGGACTTTTCATGTACAAAGAAATAAAAACGTAACTTTAATAATAAAGGTCCAGTTAATGTGTGGAGGTTGACGCCGGGGCTGCTTCACTGTGTTTCCTCTGCATCGCTGCTGCCGGTGGGAGTAAGCCAGCAGGTCAGACCGGAGAACTGCAGCGACCGGAGGCAGAGCTGGGGGGGGGGGGCAGACAGGTGAGAGAGAGAACAGGTAGAGCGGGGGGGGGGGTTAGGGAGACAGACAGGCAGGTGATGGTGACACAACAGCACCTTCATCTCCTGCTTCAGAGACAAATATTAAGATATTATAAAGACCAAACCTCCAAAACCACAAATATAAAATATAAATCCTGTCAAAATACAAATATATAAACTGAACCCACCTGAACCTCAGCACCTCAGGTAAGTTCTTCATGTGACCGGCCACCATCAGAGGGAGCATCATGGTGGACATCCCTGTTCAAACCTGGCATTAATGGACGCCATCACAGACTCTCTTTGTCTTTATGGTCTTTGGTCCAAATGAGACAAACCGACACACATGGATTACAGAAGTTCAGCAGAGAGCATTTAAATTCAGAGGAAGTGACCCCTGACCCCAGAGAGCTTCACTTCACTTTCATTTTAACAAACAACCACAAATGATCAACGCTCATGATACGAGTTCGTTTGTTCAGTTTCAGTTTGACTTGAACTTCAGAGGAAACTTCTTTCTCTTCTTCTTCAGCTCTGCACATTCACATTACTGATGATTATGATCAAGAAGTAAATGATGACGTGCTGCTATTGGTTAAGATCAAAGATCAAACTTTATTGATCCCTCGTCTGCCCAGCTGCAACATTAAAGAGATGAACATGAACACATCAATAATTATAATACAATCATATTCAGGGTTTTTGTGCCCTGTGTTACCACTGATTGATTGATTGATTGATTGATTGATTGAGTGAGTGCTCTTCTAGCATGGGAGTACTGGTTGGTTTGGGCTGATAGTTGATAGTCCAAAAACACTGGATCTTACATTTCCCACAATGCACCTGCACAGTGTCCCTTCATTACAGCCCTGCTGCATGGTAACCTACCACGTCTCCACTTTGTATGTGAGTGTGTAGCCTGATGACATCACTGTGACATCACCATGTCATTTCTTTCTTTCCTCAGGTTTGATGAAGCACATTGTAGCACACACACACACACACACACACTGATCTGTGTGTGTGTGTGTGGACAGACCGTCTCCTCGCCTGAAGAGATGCTGCTGCTGTGATCTGCAGCCTGTTACCATGGCAACTGAACACGTGTGCACACACACAGACACACACACACACCTGTAACAGTGAGTGGATTTGGCATCTTCGTTGAGGGAGTTCTGAGATCAGAGAGAAGACGAGCGAAGAACACTCTGCACACGGGGGGGGGGGGGGGCGGGCAGGGGGGAGGGAGGGAGGGAGGGAGGGAAGACGAAACAAGGTTCAGAGACAAGAACAAAGGAATTCAACAAGAGATCAGAAAAGGTGGAAACATGGAGGAAAAATGAGAGAAAGAACAATGGAGAGAGTGAAAGATAACAAGGAGACAGGGAAAGGAGGAAGGAAAGAATAAAAGGAAACAAGGGAGGAAGAAAGAACTGAGAGGAGTGACGAAAGAAAATTAAAAAAATGGAGGGAACAGAGAAGTAGATATGAGAAGGTGGAAGGACAGGACGAAGAACAAACTGAGAGAAGGAAGGAGGAAAAGAGAAAGAAAGCAAAAGAGGAGGAAACAGGAAATGAGGAAGCGACGAAGGGAAGGAAGGAAGGAAACAACACAAACAAAAGGAGAAGGAAGGAGGGATGAGAGGGAGGAAGGACTGGAGGAAAAAGTGATGGAGGTGAGGAGCTGCAGTCTCTCTGGCGTCCAGCAGGAGGCGCTGTGATCCCCTCCATGAGGTTATTGATATTTACATTATATCAGCTGTTGATCAGAAAAATTCCCAATAACATCAGTGATCAATAATTAAACAGGCAGCAGGGATGAATCAATGTTTGATTCAACTAATTAAAATGAGAAATTAATTTAAGATCCATGTGTAAACTGTTCACCAGGTCAAAGGTCACAGGAAGTTCAGGCAGGTGAAGAAAAATATTTACAATATTTAAGAAAATATTTAGAAATATGAAAATATCAATATTTCATATAAAATATTAAAGAGTTTGACTTTACCTTCTGAAGCCTTTCACAATTCAGAACTGTTCAAAACCAAAAGACCTCTTCTGGTGTCTGAGGTCAAAGGTCACAGTGCTCTTTTCTTTGACTGACAGGTGTCTCAGTCAGGAGGAGAAGCTAAGCTAATCGATTAGCTAACAGGAAAAGCCACTGGAAACAGGAAATGGAAAGTGAAGATTGAATCTAGGAAGGTTTTTAAAACGTCTTTTCAAATTCTCTGATTTATTCACAACTTAGTAATAAATGTGGTTATAAAGGGTTTATTTAATGATGTGTAATTTGTTTTTTGTAAATCCAATTTTAAACCTGAAGTTTTAATCAATGATTAATCGTTCATTTATAAATTCTTAGAATTACATTAAAACATGAAATGAATGAAATGCTTTCTGACTTGTCCTGTGACGCCTCTGCTCCTCTGTAGAAGGAACTGTTTGCAAACGAAGAATTGATGAAGATTATTTTTCATAGATAAGAATAAAATGGAGGGTTTGTTTTTGACAGTTTGGATCATGTGGTGCGTTTACAGGCTGGAAAATAAAATGATGTCAAAGTTGTAGATGTTAAAACTTGACATGTTGTTTTGTTGAATCAGGACAGAAGCAGCAGGTTTTCAGTACATACAGTATTCTTTATTGAATGAAGCAAAATAATGAAGAGAATTTCAATCCCCTATTATGAAAATAAATAAATCATTTTCTTTGTCTCACTTCCTGCAGCTGATTTCATCTTCTGCTGTCGTTTAGATTTTCTGCTTCAAACCAGGAGATTTATTTTGTTTCCTGCGGACAGAGTTCATTCAGCTGCTCGACACCGAAAACAAGAAAAACATGAGACCGACCGATCCAGTTTGGCACGGGGGTGGGGGGGTAAATGCTCGCCAGAGAGAGAGAGAGAGAAAGACAGAGAGAGAGAGAGAAGCCGAGGGGTTAAATCATCATCATCATCAGCAGTGCATTTGGTTGAGTTCATGTCGGGAAGCCTGAGAGCGCAGAGCTCCACCATTTAACTCCCCAAGCGTCCCCTTCAAAATAAAAGACAAATAAAATTAAATCTCAGTGTGCGAGTTAAGCGTTGCCGTGGTGACTAATTACAAACTTTCCTCAACGAGCAAACACACCTGCTGCAAGGCAAGAACAACCTCCCTCTGCTGTAGTGATACAATCCTCAAATATTACACTCTCACTGTTTCCCAGCTAGCCGCTCTCCCATTGGTTTTCAATGGGGAGCGCTAACGATGCTAACGAGACATTTAAGAAAAAAGAAAGAAGAAAGAAGAAAAAAGCACTAAAATAAAATGTTTCCTGCAACTTTTCAGGTGAAGAGGAGAGTTTGTGGGTTGTGATGAGAAGTGATGGAGTGATGAGGAGGAGGAGAAAAAGGAAGGAGGAGTCATTGTTTCTGAAGTCTGCGTTGTAATAACTGCTGTTATATGACACAGCTGGAGGAGTGTGAGTGTGTGTGTGTGTGTGTGTGTGTGTGTGTGTGGACGGAGGAAGGTGTTTGATGAGAGGTCAAAGGTCATGAAGGTTGAGTGTCAGGCTCAGATCCAGTTTCTGCAGCAGAAACCGTCACAGTCGCTTCAGACTGGATTTAATTCAGTGGAGTTTGTTTACAGCTGCGTGTTTGTACCTGCGCTTCTTTAGAAACCTCCTGCGCAGATCAATCAGCTTTAATCAATCGATAAATGAATGTGCCAATGAAACGGAAGTTTAACTGCTCAAACTGCCACATACAGAAAACACAAGAGAAGCTTCGTCACGTCGGAGTCGGCTGATGTTCTTCTTTCCTTCCAGATCGAACTTCACCTTCACTTATTTATTGATCCTTTCTGATCGGCGTTCCCTCCACAGGCCGAGGACCGCTGATTCACACGACACTGAACGCGTCGGCGCTTCAGCTTCTTCTGTTGAATAAACTAGAACCACCTCCTCTGCTCAGACTAGCTCCAGGTTACAGCCCCGTTTATCAGAGAAGGTATCAACCAATGTCACCGTGACCTTTGACCTTTAGCCACCTGAATCTACTCAGTTCCTCCTTGAGTCCGGGTGAATGTTCTGTCGAGGTGTTACTGAGAGATCGTGTCCTCGAGAACGAGACGGACGAACTGAAAACAAAATGGCCGCCGCTCCGACCGTCGCCGAGGAGGAAATAAAAACGTGTTTATTTCTTTATCGTGAAGCTTCAGAATCAACAACAATAAAAACAGACCGAAGCCTTCAGGAAGCCGTGCTGCCGTTTCCCGAGCTGGAGCTGAGCCTGAACACATCACGTCTGTACTGCAGTAGCTGTACACAGTGCAGTACCAGTACTCTGTATTATACTACACACTGACACTGACCGACCTGACGACTCACAGGTCTGATGCAGCCGATCAGAGAGGGAGAAAAATCATCATTTACTGAATCCATTGATCGTTTATCAGCCGCTCCGGTGTTTCCTGTTTCCCTCTGGTGTGTGTCACTACACTAGATATAGATCTGTTTAATATAGATACAACTGAGTCAGCTGATCGGGAAAACATCAGGCAGATTTACTGATCACAGAAATGATATTGATTACACTGTTGATCATGTCAGATAGTTTGAATCTGTTTCACTGTACTACTGCTGACAGTACACTACTGTAGTATAAGTACACAGAGTACTCACTGTGTACTTATACTACATGGTGTTTGCAGACTAGTATTTCCTCAGTAGTACAGAGTGTGTGTGTGTGTGTGTGTGTGTGTGTGTGTGTGTGTGTGTTGATGCTGCTGCAGTCTTGAGTGTGAAACTGAATCCAGGAGGGTGGGGAGGGGGTGGGGGTGGGGGGGTCAGAGGTGAGACAGGTGAGGGTTTCTTCCAGGTGTTGCAGGTCACAGGTTTTACTGCTGATCTTTGAACGCGTCCAGGCCGAAGGCGGTGTCCAGGAAACGCCGCAGCTCCATCAGGTGAGTGTTCTTGTTTCCTGTGGCGGGGGCGGCGGCCGACTCTCTGCCAGCGTACCTGACACACACAGAGAGAGAGAGAGAGAGAGAGAGAGAGAGGGGTGAGCTCACCTGTCACTGACTGGTCGTCACAGTGACAGGTGAGCAGGTGTTGATGGCGGTCGTTACCAGACTGGTTTGGCTCTCTGAATCGTGGTCCTGATGCGAGGCTTCACGTAGTCATAGTAACCCTGGTTCTTGTGCTCCTCCTGACACCACACCAGGTCGGCGTTGGCGAAGAGCTCTGACTCGGCCTTCAACCTGTCGAACCGGAACCGGGATTGGCGGTGTGGTGAATCAATTGATATCATTTGTCAGGAGGAAGCCCAAAAACCAGGGTTAACTATATAGGCAAAAACGGTATATGACTAAGTGAACCTCGTTCAGACCCATCAACACCGGGATCTAGGAAGGACGAGGCTCCAGCAACGCGGCTGTTACTACTGTACGCATCGGGGGCATTGTTGTATTGATCCTGTTTGCTTTGGAGATGTGATGAAACACAGACTCAATGAATGAGAATCATCAGTCAATCATACGATCTGCTCTGACTTGGAAACAGTAGTAGAGGGGAAGACGTCCAGTAGAAGAAGGTGAGGACAGGTACCAAGAGTTGTAAAGATGAATTCATTCACTGGTAGGTTTAAAAGATGTTTAAATATATATCTATTATCATTATGATGAATAAAGTATCCGTCCATGTAGCAGTGAACGATTCTGACTCTTCTCTGATTCAACCGTCAAATTCTCATCAGCTCGTCCTTCAGTCCAGGTGAACGTTTCCTTCAAGGTGTTTATGAGACGGCCTGTGTGTGTGTGTGTGTGTGTGTGTGTGTGTGTGTTTACCTGCTCTATACGTGCGATGGCCACATTCCCCTCCATCCCTCTGTTCTTCCTCTCTTTGGTCAGCTCGTAGTAAACCTTCCCCGTGCAGAAGATCAACCTCTTCACCTCCTCTGGACGCTCGGCCGCCAAGCCTCGCTCTGGGATCAACCTCTGGAAGTGAGTTCCTGCAGAGGAGGAGGAGGAGCAGAGGAAGAAGAGACGTTGAAGGTCAGACTCAGCACCTTCAAACTGTAAAAACAACAACTACTAAATAAAAACAACGACGACGTTACCAGGCAGCATCTCGTCGAAGCTGGCTCTGGCCTCCGGGTGGCGCAGCAGAGATTTGGGAGTGAAGACGATGAGCTGAAAAAAGAAAAGTCATGAAACACGAATCATTTTCTGCTCAGAGAGTCACGTCCTGAACCTCAGGAACCTCCTGTGTGTGTGTGTGTGTGTGTGTGTGTGTGTGTGTGTGTGTCTTACAGGCTTCCTGAAGGGCAGGAGGATCTGTCGTCTGAGAACATGGAAGTAGTTTCCAGGAGAAGAGCAGTTCACCACGATCCAGTTACAGTCGTAGAGCTGACGCACGGCGAAGTCCTCTGTGATGTTCTGAGAGACGGACGAGGAGACACGGTCACGTCAGAGCAGAGGACAGATGTGCAGAGGACAGATGTGAGAGCTGGACCCAGGTATCAGATGTTAGGTGTGATCACATGACCAACAGCTTCAACTCACTCGTTTCACCTTCATTTAAAACGTCAACATCATTAACATGAACACGACAATCAGACAGGAGCGTGGTGTGTGTGTGTGTGTGTGTGTGTGTGTGTCTTACAGGCATGACATCTGGGTCGTCGTTGCACATCTGGAGGAATCTCTCTGGACGAGCTGAAGAATGTTCTGGACCCTGAAAACACAGAGTCAGTTAAATGGAGCTTTTCTTAACACACACACACACACACACACACACACACACACACACACACACACACACACACACACACACACACACCAGATCACCCGGCCCGCTCCACCTCCTCACATCAGATCCTTCAAACCACCAGTGGTAAAGACAGAACACACCTGTCCAGGTGAGCCACAGGGCTGTGATGCTTTACATATGGAAACCTGTTAACTTGTGTAGGAAGAAGAGACGCTGCACTTTGTAAATGAGCCCATGTTATATATTATTATTGATCTGTTTGTTCTTCTGTTGATTGTATTGTTTTATTGAACTCTGTTCTTCTTTCATGTGTCCGTTTTCTTTTGTCACATTGAATCGATCTGTATGTGTCTGTAATCAATCAGGAAACACTGATGACAAACAAGGTACAGTAACACTACGATAGGGGAGGGGCTCTGTTGGAGCAGGTCAGAGGGGGAGGGGCTCTGTTGGAGCAGGTCAGAGGGGGAGGGGCTCTGTTGGAGCAGGTCAGAGGGGGAGGGGCACGCGGTCTTTGTGATTTATTGATTCTGTGCCAGTTCAGTGATCAGAGTCAACAGCTGATTTAGTGCATGGCTCGCTCGCTTGTGTGTGTCAAAGCAACACTGGTGTGTGACACAGTCAATGCTGCAAGACACAGCAGCACAGCCAAAAAGGCCCACGAAAAACAACAAAACACCAAAAAAAAATGTGTGTGTGTCGCTGACGCCATGTGTGTGTGTGTAGGTGTGTGTTGTGATGTGTGTGGTGTGTAAAAGACCACACATGTGACTGGGTCGTGTGTTGTGTGCAGAAAACCAAGTGGTGTGCCCAAAACACCTGTGTGCAAGCTGTGTGTGTTGTGATCGATGTGGTTGTGTGTTGTGTGTGTGTAGTGTCCGCGTGTGTGTGTGGTGTGTGTGTATGTGTGATGTGGTGATAGTGATGTATCCACATGACGCGCCACCCCCCAGAAACCAATGATGCCTGTGTTCGTGGGTGTGTGTTGTGTGTAGGTGCTGTGTGGCTCGATGTGTGTGTGGTGCTCGCCCCCACCACAACCGCAAGATGTGTGATGGTTCGTGGCTGTGTGATTAGTGTGTCGTGTGTGCGCTGCTTAGTGGCTCCGTCCGCTCGTGGGATGCTGTGTGCTGCTGTGTCGCGAGGATGATGTGTGTGTGATGCCACACACGGCACCCAATTGTGTGTTGTTGATAGGATGTGCTGCTGTATGTGATGTGGTGATAGTGTGGTGTCGGTAGATGTGTGTGCTGTGTGTCCGAACCCCACAAACCAAATATTGATGGCTGATCTGTGGATGTCACATCGACTCGTGGCTCATGTGCGATGTAGCTGGGTGATGTAGTGTGTGTGCTGTGTGTGCTGTGGTGCTGTTCGTCGGTGTAGTTTGTGTGCTATGATAGTGTGTGTGATGTGGCCGCAACCCACACATGGTTTGTATGTGTGTGTGTGTGTGCGTGCTGCCGTCAACACCCTGATGCTCGATGGTGACACCAAACCATGTGACACCCCTGTGTGTGTGTGTGTGTGTGATGTGTGTGTGTGTGTGTGTAGTGTGATGTGTGTGTGTGTGTAGTGTGTGATGTGTCGTGTGTGTGGTCCAACACAAACAACCACACCTGTGTTGTGCATGATGTGTAGATGTGTGCTGTGTGTTTGGTGTGCTCGTGAATTGACGTGGTGTTAGTGTTGTGTTGTTGTGTGATGTGTCTGTGTGTGTGTGGCACGATGTCGTGTGTCGTGTGTGTGCTGTGTCGTGTGTGTGTGCTGTGTGTGTGTGGGATAGTGTGTGTACGAAGAAAAACCAAAAATGGTATCTCGTGGTGGTGCTGTGTTGGTGTGTGATACCGCAAAACCTGTGTGTGTGTCGTAGTAGTGTGTGCCTGTGATCGATTGTCGGTGTAGTGTACCGTGTTTGTGTGTGTGTGTGATGTGATGGTGTGTGTGTCCCATGTGGTGAACCATGGTAGGTTGTGTGTGTCGTGTCCGTGATGCTGTGTGATGTTGGTGTGTAGATACGCCATGTGATGTGGTCAGTCGATGAATGAATTGCATAGTTGATAGTGTAGTGTTGGATCGTGCTCTGTGTGATGTGTTTAGCGTAGTGATGTAGGTAGGTGATCGATGATAGTGAAGAAAAAACATACACCCGGCATGCGTGATTGGTGTGTGTGTGTTGTGTGTGTGTGTGTGTTGTGTGTGTGTGAGTGTGTTGTGTGTGAAAACATGTGTGTGTGTGTGTCAGTGTGTGTGTGGTGTGTGTGTGTGTTGTGATGAATAAGACGTAGTGTGTGTGGACTGAAAACACCAGAAAGAGCGCTGTAGCTCTGTGAGTGAATGTAGCTGGTGATAGTGTGCTGTGTGGGCTTGTGCTCGTGCCAGGGCAGAAGCCTCGCTCGTTGTTGTATGGTCACACACCCACACCACTCGCTTGATGTGTGATGCTGACATAGTGTGGGTGTGCGTTCGCTGTGTGTGTTGGTGGCTGTGATAGATGTAGGTAGTAGTAGCGTGTGTGTGTATGCTGCATGTGGCTCGTGTGTGGAATGTGTGTGTGTGTGTGTGTGTGTGTGTGTGTGGTAGAAGTGGAGCTAGTGCTGGGTGGTGATGGATGGGTGTGTCGGTCTGTGTGTGTTTGTGTAGTGTGCGTGTGGAAACTTGGGTTGGAGTACTCGGCTCGCTGTATGCTGTGTGTGTGTGTCGCTCAGCACCGAAACATCGACACGCCAGCTCGACACGAGAAGAAACAATAAACATCTTTCGTATCCGATTGTGTTGTGTGCCTGTGTGGATGGTGTTGTGTGTGCTTGTGTGTGGTTGGATGTGTGTAGCCTGTGTCGTAAGGGATGTGGGCTGTTGTGTGTGGGTGTGTGTGTGAAAGCCCCCATGCTCGTGTGTCCGTGTGTGACTAGATGTAGTGACCAAACCCCATTCAAGTGTGCCAACATGGTCACTCAACCATACCCCTCACATGCCCAAAAGTGACAGAGTCAGCAGACAGCACGATGCCGTTCTGTCGGACCCACTTGGCCTGACCGGGGCAGATGAACTGGTCGATGATGCACTGAGCCGTGTTGTGGAAGTCTCCGAACTGAGCCTCCCACAGGATCAGAGCGTTGGGACTCGCCATCGCAAAACCCAACTCGAAACCTGGAGACAGAGGAAGGACGAGGACGATGAGTCCAGAGACGAGCGACGCTGAGACAAACGTCCGGAGGGAAAAGTTCACACTGACCCAGGACTCCGTACTCGGACAGCGAGCTGTTGCAGACGGTGTACGGCGCCTGGTCGGGAGAGAGGTGGTTCATGGGAATACAGATCCTCTTGTCCACGTTCTGGTCATGGAGGACGTGATGACGGTGGCTGAAAGGAGACAAACAACATCAGTCTGCAGCACCTGGATTCACTCTCACGTCCTGAACCAGACCAGATCTAGGGTCAGGAGCCCCCCCCCCCATGTGAGGAGAGGAAGAGGAAACTAGAACCACCTCCTCATGGTTGTATCCCTCCGCCACTTAAACTAGTTCCACGTAACATCTGTGTTTATCCAGAGTCAGAGACAGAGAATATAAACATTAGGTCTTGACTAATGACTAAAAAGAGTCTTGTGAGGTCACACTGACCTTTGACCTTTGAAAAAGGATCAGTTCACCCTGGAGTCCAGGTGAACGTTTGTGCCAAATCTGAAGAAGTTCTGTCGAGGTGTTCCTGACACATCGTGTCCACGAGAAGGAGACGCACGAACAACCTGAAAACAAAATGGCCACCGGTCCGACTGCCGCCGGGGAGGAAATAAAAAATAAAAAGTGTGTTTACCTGAATGTCCCTCGCTCCACGTCCTGTCCCGACAGTCGCACGTGGATTCCCTCCTTCAGCAGCGACCCGAAGGCCATGTACTCCCCCAGAGCCCAGTCCACCGTCCGGTTCCGCACCATCTCAGCTCGGCCCTTCAGGATCCGACTCAGACCTGAAACAGCAAAGTTCAGCGTCAGAGTCAGGACGCAGTGTCTGTCTCGCTCATCTGAGTCCGGTAGAGTCCAGACCTCCGTGGATGGTGAAGTCCTCCACAGGGACGGATGAGGCCATCTGTCCGATGTGGTTCAGGTTCTCCTCGGTCAGACCGGTGGAGGGGCAGCTCATAGACTTGGGCTGACCGTCCAGGGTGAAGAAACCTGAAGACAACGACAGACCAACAAGTCAACAACCTCCGAGAACCAGCAGAACCACCAGGCCATGGTCCAGTCCTGACCCAGGCCTGAGACTCTAACATGACCTGGATGTTCAGGTCCGGTTCAGTTCTAACTGTGGTCCCCCCCCCCCCCCTCACCGGGCCATGGGGAGTCCAGCCAGTGCTTGATGTGGAGGATCTTCTCGTCTTTGGAGCGAGCGTACGCCTCCTCGCAGATCTTATCGTACTTGGAGATTTCCTCCTACGAACAGAGACACAGATGGTCTGAGAACCACAGACAGTCCAGCTGTGGTGACGAGTGGAGCAGATGTTGAATACATGGAAGACATATGTCATTTATATCATGATATATAATGATCATTTCCTCTATTGTCAAGTCAAGTTTAGAAAACCAGTGATTAGAAATGATGTTCTGTCCTTTACTCTGCACTGTGATTATTTAAATTAAATATGATCATGTAACTCCAGAGATTACTGAATGAACTTTGTGTGACTGAGACATCACGTCCACGAGAGCGGGACAGACGGACAACCTGAAAACAAAATGTCTCCGGCTGTGACCACCGCCGCGTGGGGCCGAGGCTGAGACGGAGAGAGGTGTTTCACCCTCCTGCTGCTGATCTGAACCCTGCTGGGCTCAAACCATGTCTATAAATCAGAGACGTTCAAAGCAAATCCCTCTGAAATCTGACGGGAGGCGGAGTCATGTGACTGACCTGTTCGCTCCTCCATCGTCTCCTTCTGCTCTGAAGCCGCAGTGACGAACCTCATCAACCGTTAGATAAACACTCACACACAGGTCGAGTGCAGCTCACAGACAAAGTACACTGTGTGTGTGTGTGCGTGCGTGTGTGTGTGCGTCACCTCGTACTCCTGCCGGCTCACTGCTCCCTCTGCGATCAGTTTCTCAGCGTATTTCTGCAGAACAGGTTTCTGCTTCTTGATCTGTTTGTACATCAGCGGCTGAGTGAACATCGGCTCGTCCATCTCGTTGTGACCCATCCGACGGTAACACACCTGCGCGCGCACACACACACACACACACACAGGTGAACGTACATGTTATTCCAGTGCTCACAGATTGTATTAGAACAGGTATAACCAGGTGTTTTGCACTGACCAGGTCGACCACCACGTCCTTGTGGAACGTGGCTCTCCACTCGGCCGCCACCTTGCAGACGTAGATGACGGCCTCGGGGTCGTCGGCGTTGACGTGGAAGATGGGAGCGTTGACGACTCGAGCCACGTCGGTGGGATACGGAGACGATCGAGCCATACGAGGATCTGTGGTGAAACCGATCTGGAGACGGAACACATCGTCACGGCTCAGACACTCGGACCGTTTGATACTTCCTGTTTGACACTTCCTGTTTTCTATGCGTTCATTACCTGGTTGTTGACGACGACGTGCACGGTGCCGTGCGTGGTGTAGGACGGCAGGTCAGACAGGTGGAAAGTTTCGTAGACGATACCCTGACCTGCAAACGCTGCGTCTCCATGGAGCAGGATGGACATCACCTACTCGCGCGCACACACACACACACACACACACACACACACACACCAGTGAGAGGTACAAAAAACACAGCTGTGGTTGTTGTGTTTTTTTGCTCCCTCATCTGTTGTGACATCACAGTCCACTTTGTCGGCTGTGTGTCGGCTCACCCTGTTCCCGTCGTTGTCTCCACAGTAGAACTGCTCGGCCTTGGTCTTCCCCTGCACCACGGGGTCCACAGCCTCCAGGTGGGAGGGGTTGGCCACCAGAGACAGGGTGATGTTCCTGTCCGTCACGCGGTTGATTCGACGGTGGTACATCCCCAGATGGTACTTCACATCTCCAGAGCCCTGAGGAGGGAAACCACAGCAGAGGAGTTTATAACAACACACAGAGACGACGGTACAGCTGTTATTAGTTCAGTATCTATCAGGAAGTGAGGAGACAGTCTGGAGCTAGCTGGTTAGCATGCTAACTTCACATTGGTGTTTGTTTCTACCTCAGGGGACAGAAGTTTGATGCTTCGTCTGCTAATGCTAACGTTAGCTATGCAGCATTAGCAGGAGTTAGATAGCTCCTTTAAAATGACATGTAGCATGATGTCATCTGTGTTGCAGCAGCAGATGTGATGTCAGCAGCGATGTTAATGAGCTCATTACCTCATCAGCAGCTTCCAGTTTGGAGTCAAATTGACAGAAGATCTGCTCCAGCTCTTTACGGATCACGTTGGCCAGAACGTTCAGACGACCCCTGAGACACAGAGAGGTGAGTGTACACACAGCGGGACTCCTGTGTGTGTGTGTGTGTGTGTGTGTGTGTGTGTGTGTGTGTGTTACCTGTGAGGCATGCCCATGATGACGTTCTCCACTCCGTTCTCAGAGGATTTATCAATGATGGTTTTCAGAGCTGGGATCAGAGACTCACATCCCTCCAGACCAAAACGCTTCTCTGCAGACCACTTCTTCTGGAGGAACTCCTCGAACCTACACACACACACACACACACACACACACACACACA
>NW_019175038.1:327469-330386 GCF_002260705.1 Seriola dumerili | reverse complement strand
ACACACACACACACACACACACACACACACATTAATGACATGTTACAGCAACTAATGCTCACTTCATAGGCTCATACAGTTTGACAGAGCAGTGCGTTATGTTGTGTTGTGTGTGTGTGTGTTGTGTAGTTGTTGTGTAGTTGTTGTGTAGTATCACAGATCCTCTCTACAGAAGATGCTGCATTACAGGGAGAGCCAGTGGTATGAAGTGGGACACAGTTCCGGTCTCCTGTGGGTGCTGTCCCTCAGCCCCTCCCTCAAGTGACAGTAGCTAATATTAATCTACCTCGGTCTAGACTCTCTGCATTGTCTGGGAACAACAGACAGATGTGTGACAGTGTGTGACAGTGTGTGACAGTGTGTGACAGTGTGTAGAGTGTGTAGAGTGTGTAACAGTGTGTGACAGCGTGTCGAGTGTGTAACAGTGCGTAACAGTGCGTAACAGTGTGTGACAGCGTGTCGAGTGTGTAACAGTGTGTAACAGTGTGTAACAGTGCGTAACAGTGTGTAACAGTGTGTAACAGCGTGTCGAGTGTGTAACAGTGTGTAACAGTGCGTAACAGTGTGTAACAGTGTGTAACAGTGTAACAGTGTAACAGTGTAACAGTGTAACAGTGTAACAGTGTAACAGTGTAACAGTGTAACAGTGTAACAGTGTAACAGTGTAACAGTGTAACAGTGTAACAGTGTAACAGTGTAACAGTGTAACAGTGTAACAGTGTAACAGTGTAACAGTGTAACAGTGTAACAGTGTAACAGTGTAACAGTGTAACAGTGTAACAGTGTAACAGTGTAACAGTGTAACAGTGTAACAGTGTAACAGTGTAACAGTGTAACAGTGTAACAGTGTAACAGTGTAACAGTGTAACAGTGTAACAGTGTAACAGTGTAACAGTGTAACAGTGTAACAGTGTAACAGTGTAACAGTGTAACAGTGTAACAGTGTAACAGTGTAACAGTGTAACAGTGTAACAGTGTAACAGTGTAACAGTGTAACAGTGTAACAGTGTAACAGTGTAACAGTGTAACAGTGTAACAGTGTAACAGTGTAACAGTGTAACAGTGTAACAGTGTAACAGTGTAACAGTGTAACAGTGTAACAGTGTAACAGTGTAACAGTGTAACAGTGTAACAGTGTAACAGTGTAACAGTGTAACAGTGTAACAGTGTAACAGTGTAACAGTGTAACAGTGTAACAGTGTAACAGTGTAACAGTGTAACAGTGTAACAGTGTAACAGTGTAACAGTGTAACAGTGTAACAGTGTAACAGTGTAACAGTGTAACAGTGTAACAGTGTAACAGTGTAACAGTGTAACAGTGTAACAGTGTAACAGTGTAACAGTGTAACAGTGTAACAGTGTAACAGTGTAACAGTGTAACAGTGTAACAGTGTAACAGTGTAACAGTGTAACAGTGTAACAGTGTAACAGTGTAACAGTGTAACAGTGTAACAGTGTAACAGTGTAACAGTGTAACAGTGTAACAGTGTAACAGTGTAACAGTGTAACAGTGTAACAGTGTAACAGTGTAACAGTGTAACAGTGTAACAGTGTAACAGTGTAACAGTGTAACAGTGTAACAGTGTAACAGTGTAACAGTGTAACAGTGTAACAGTGTAACAGTGTAACAGTGTAACAGTGTAACAGTGTAACAGTGTAACAGTGTAACAGTGTAACAGTGTAACAGTGTAACAGTGTAACAGTGTAACAGTGTAACAGTGTAACAGTGTAACAGTGTAACAGTGTAACAGTGTAACAGTGTAACAGTGTAACAGTGTAACAGTGTAACAGTGTAACAGTGTAACAGTGTAACAGTGTAACAGTGTAACAGTGTAACAGTGTAACAGTGTAACAGTGTAACAGTGTAACAGTGTAACAGTGTAACAGTGTAACAGTGTAACAGTGTAACAGTGTAACAGTGTAACAGTGTAACAGTGTAACAGTGTAACAGTGTAACAGTGTGTAACAGTGTAACAGTGTAACAGTGTGTACCTGGTGGAGCGGATCATGCGGGCCAGCAGCGTCCTCTTCTCCTCCAGAGTGAACTGCATCACTCCTGGAGTCTCAAACTTCTGTCTGATCCACTGACACTGCTCCAGGTCGTTGATGAACATGAACTCCACCCCGATGTGTTGACAGTACGCCATCTGAACCACAACCACCACAGGGTCAGCACTGAGGGGGTGGGGGGTGGGGGGGTGGACTGGGAACCTCACAACTTAATTCAAACTTCTTGATTTCAAAATTACAATATCTTGAGGCTCTTAATCCACTGAACGATCATCAGAACATCAACATCATACAAACACCTGATGATTCAGCTGCTCCACTCTAATGCAGCATCCACCCAAACATCAAAGACTGACACAAGGAATCATGGGAAAAATACTTGTCTGGGGCCTCGGGGGGCAAAGAAGAAACAAGTTCGTCTGGACAAGAACAGAACTTCCTGTTTGTGTTTGTACATTCGTTTGTCACATGACTGAGGTTTGAGGCAGGAAAGCAGGACCCGGCTGAACCAGGGGCTTCTGGGTGATAAAACCATCTTGAAGACATTAAACTGATGACTAATCAGTGATCAATAAACGTATCTGTGAGTGTTTTACCTCCAGGCGGCGGATGATCTCCTTCAGGGGGAGGGCGCTCTCTGAACCTCCGATGAAGGTGGTAGTGGGCAGGCGGAACACCTTGTCCAGGTCAGAGTCATCCAGACCGTAGAAGCCTACACGTCCCATGATGCACCACAGGAGGGGAGGGGAAGAGGAGGGGCAGGAGGGTTTTATGGGAGAAAAAAAGAGGGCAGGAGGTGAAGACGGGTCGAAGGATGGAGGGAGCACAGACACAGAGAGACGGCAGACAGATGAAAAGACGAGTGAGTCATGATGAAAATGTCTCAGGAACAACATGGAGGAAAAAC
>NW_019175038.1:300941-327444 GCF_002260705.1 Seriola dumerili | reverse complement strand
CCATCGTCTCTCTTCTTTGCTCTGAACCGCAGTGCGAACCTTTCACACTCATAACAATTCTCACACACAGGTTTCGACTGCCAGTCCTAGACAAAGTACACTTGGTGTTGTGTTGTGCGGTCGTGTGTTGTGTGCGTCACTCGTTACTGCCTGGGTCTCCTGCTCCTTCTGCGATCAGTTTCTCAGCGTATAGTATTCTGCGAACAGTGTTTTCTAGCTTCTTGATCTTGTTTACATCAGCTGGCTGAGTGAACATCGGCTCGTCATCTACGTTGTAGACCGCATTCCGACGGAACACCAACCTGCGGCGCAACCACACACTACTGACAACACAGGTGAACTATTTTTGATTCCAGGCTCACGATTGTATTAGAAACAGGTTATACCAGGTGTTTTGCACTGAGCGGCAGGTCTGAACACCGACGCTTCTGGAAGTGCTCTCTCAACTCGGCCAGCCACCTTGCCAGACGTAGAATGACGGCCTCAGGGTCTCGGCGTTGACGTGGAAGATAGGAAGGTGAGATCGACCCACGTGTGGGATACGGAGACGATTCGAGCCATAGAGGATCTTTGGTGGAAAGACGTGCACGACTGGAACGTAAACACTAAGATCGACGGCTCGGACACAGCGACTCGTTGTTATTCCTGATTACACTTCCTGTTATTCTATGGCGTTTCTTATTTGGTTTTTGAAACACGTTGCACTGCGTAGTGCTGTGTAGGACGGCAAGAGATTCAGACAGGTTGGAAAGTTTCGTAGTACGATACCTGACCTGCAAACGCTGCGTTTCCATGGAGCAGGATAGGCATCACTACAGCACACAACACCAACCTACACCACACACACACCATTTTCACACACACACCAAACACACAACAACACAACACACAGACGGAAAGGAACACCCACACACAGTGAGAGGTAAAAAAACGCGCTTGGTTGTTGTTGTTTTTTATGCTCCCTCATTGTTTGTGACATCAAGTCATTTTGTCGGTCGTGTGTCGGTTCACCTTTTCCCGCGTCGTGTCTCCACAGTAGAATGCTCGGCCTTTGTCTTCCCCTGCTCACGGGGTCACAGCCCTCCAGCGTTGGGAGGGGTTGGCCACTCAGAGACAGGGTGATTCGCTGTCTCATTCAGCGGTTTATTCGACGGTGGTATCATCCAGATTATTCTACGTGATATTGCCACGCATCTGCCTGATGAAGGGAGTAAAAGGCACACAGCAGAAGGCAGTTCTAAGTACTAAACATAGTGGAGACACAGAGACGCAGGTACACGTGTTATTAGAGTTCCAGATATATAATCAGAAAGTGAGGAGACAGTCTGAGCGTAGCTGGTTAGCATGCTAAACTACAATGTGGTGGTTTGTTTTCTTAACTCAGGACAAGGATTTTGATGCTTCCGTACTGCTATATGAACGTAAAGCCATGCATGCATTTAGCAGAGTTAAGATAGCTCCTTTAAAATGACATGTAGCTAGATGATTCATCTGTGTGCAGCAGCAGCGTTATTCAGCGCGATGTTTAATGTAGTCATTTACTCATCAGCAGCTTCCAGTTTTGGAGTCAATAATGACAGAAAATCTGCTCCAGCTCTTTAACGGATCACGTTAGCCAGAAAGACGTTCAGAGACGACCCCTGAGACACATGAGTGTGAGTGTACACACAGCGGGACTCCTGTGGTGTGTGGTGTGTGTTGTGTGTTTGTGTGATGCTGTGTTACTTGAGCATGCATGATGAACGTTCTCCACTCCGTTCATCAGAGATTTATCCATAATGTGTTTTCAAGCTGGGACAGATGACCACATCCGTCTCCAGAACCAAAAACGCTTCTCTGCAGACACTTCTTCTGGAGGAACTCCGACCTCACTACACACACCACAGCACACACACACACTACCACACACAGCACAACACACACACAACACACACACACCTAACAAGATTTGGCATCACACACACACACACACGAGACAAGACACACAGACAGCAGACACACGACCCAACAGACACAGACACAACTATACACACAGTACTACACAGCTCACGACACACACACACACACAGCAGTTACACACACCACATAATGAAATGTTAAACAGACAACTAATGTCAACTTCATAGTATACAGTTTTGAACAGAGACAGTGCGTTATGTTGTTGTTGTTTGTGTGTGTTGTGTAGTTTGTTGTGTAGTTTTTGTGTTAGTATCACAGATCCTCTCTACCAGAAGATGCTTGGCATTACAGCGGGAAAGCCAGTTAATGCGTGTAGTTATCTCAGTAACAGTTTCGTTGCTGTGGTGCTGATCACTCATAGCCCCTCCCTCAAGTGACAAGTAGCTAATATTAATCGTTACCTCGAGTCTAGATCCTTGCATCGTCTGAAGACAGTACAAGGTGACAGAGTGGAAAGGTGTGACATTTTATGTAGTGTGTAACAGTTGTGGACTGGATGTGTGAACAGTGTGTAGATGTGTAGAGGTGTGTCAAGTAGTGTGACAGTGTGTGACAGTGGTGGTGTAACATGTGTACGATGTTGTGGTGTAAGTGTGACTGTGTGTAACACGTGGTAGTGTTTGAACAGTGTGTAGGAGCTAATGCGTAGTGGTAAAAAGTGGGTAAGAGTAAGTGGTGTAACGTCGAGTGGATTGTAAGCAGGCTGTAACAGATGTGTAAGATGTGTACAGTGTGTATACAGGTGTAACAGCTGTGGAGTGTGTAAACATGTGTAAACAGTTGCTAAGCGTACGTAACAGGTGTAAACAGTGCTGTGACAGTGTCGTAAAGTGTGTACAGTAGTCTGTAACAGTGTGATAAAGTGTGTAAGAGGTTGTACAGTGTGTAACAGTGTGTAGCATGTTAACAGTTGCTAACAGGTTCTGAGAGCATTAAATGTAAATGGTAAAGTGTGTAGGTACAGTGTGTAACGTGAGAGGTGTAAGCAGAGTGATAGTGTTAGTGTAACATGGTGTAAGTGTAACATGTTAGAGGTCAGTGTGATACAGTTGTGTAGTTGTAAGTTGTATGTGTAGAAACAGTGGTGTAACAGGTAAAGGTAAGTGTGTAACATGGTAATAGTGTGTATACAATGTAGATGTAGTAGTGTGTAACGAACGTGTAACAGTGTGTAACGTAAAGTTGAGTGTGTAACGAGGAATGTGTGGAAATGGTAAACATGTACAGTGTGTAAGCAGTGTGTAACAGTGTGTAGAGTGGTGTAACAGTGCAAGTGTACATGTGTAACACGTTGGTAACAGTGTTAACAGTTGTAACAGGTAGAGTGTTAAGTGTGTAACATGTCAGTTGTAACAGTGTGTAGAGTGTGTAACTGTGGTAACAGGTGTGTAACAGTGTGTAAAAGGACATGTGTAACAGTTGGTAACAGTGTTGTAGACAGTGAACGTTCATGCTGTAACAGGTGTTAAATGTGTACAGTTGTAGAGTGTGTAAGAGTGTGCTAAATGTTACACATGGTATACAGTGTGTTGTAAACGGTGTAACATGATGTATCAGTGGGTGTAAACAGTGTCTAAAGTGTGTAGAGTGTGTAAACCAGTGTGTAACAGTGTGTAATGAACAGTGTGTAAACAGTTGTAACAGTGTTAGTGTTGTAGTGTTGAATCAGTGTGGTACACATGTAAAGTAGTGTGTAACAGTGTAACAGTCTGAACAGTGTGTAACGTTGTAGTAAGTTGTATGTCAGTGTAGTAACAGGAGTGTGAATAACAAGTGTGTAAAGGTGTAACAGTGTAAACGTTGTGAAGTGTCAGTGTAACATGAGTGTGCTAAAGTGAGAGTGTGTAAAGTTGTAGTTAAGGTGTGTAAACAGTACGTGTAACAGTGTTAGAGTGGTAACAGTTGAGTGTGTTGAAGTGTGTAACAGTGTGTAAAGTGTAACTATTGTAACGGTGGTTAGAGTGTTTAACAGGTGGTGATAGAAGTGTGCATAACGCAGTGTGTAAACAGTGTCGGTGTAACAGTGTGTAACATGTAGGTGTTAAGCAGTGGAAACAGTGGTAAACAGTGTAGAGTGTCTTAACATGTTAACAGTTGTAACCAGTGTGTAACAGTGTTAACAGTGTGTAACAGTGTTGTAACAGAGTAACAGTGTGTAGAGTGTTAACAGTTAAACATGTGTCAACAGTGTGCAACCAGTGTGTTAACAGGTTAACAGATGTTAACAGTGTTAACAGTTGCTAACAGGTGTAACAGTGTCTAACAGTGGTAACAGTGTTAACAGTGTTAATACAGCTGTGAAACAGTGTGTAACAGTGTAACAGATGTTAACAGTAACAGGTTGTATACATGTGTTAGAGGTAACAAGTGTTAACAGTTGTGTAACAGTGTGCTAACAGTGATGTAGAGTTGTAACAAATTGATTAACAGGTAACAGTGTGAACAGGTGTAACAGTGAAGCAGTGTGTAACACCCCCCCCCCCCCCCCCCCCCCCCCCCCGCGCCACCTACCCCCCCCCTGTGTGTGAACAGTATTGTAGGAGTTTAACTTATTTGTTGATCAGATGTTAAACAGTGTACCATTGTAAACCTGGTGAGCGATCATGCGTCAGCAGCGTCCTCTTCTCCTCCAAGTGAAACTGCATCAAAACTCCTGCTGTATCTCAAACTTCTGTCTTGATCCACTGCACACTGCTCCAGTCGTGAAACATTGAACTCCACGCCGAAATGTGATTGACAGTACGCCAGCTGAAACCACAAACCACCACAGGTCAGGCACTGAGGGGTGGGGGTGGGGAGTGCGGGGGTGGACTGGGAACCTACAATTAATTCAAAACTCTTTATTTCAAAAATTAACAATAATCTTAGGCTCTAACTCCACTGAACGATCATCAGAAACCATCAAACATATACAAACACCTATGAATTCAGCTGCAATCCACTCTAGATTCAGCATCCACCCAAACATCAAAACTGACAAACAAGAATCATGGAAAAATAACTTGTCTGGCCTTCCGGGGCAAGAAGAAAAAACAAGTTCTCTGGACAAGAAACAGAACTTCGTTGTTGTACATTCTTTGTCACATGACTAGTTGTGAGCAGGAAGAGCAGGACCGGCTGAAACCAGGTTGCTCATGGGTATAAAACCATCTTGAAGACATTAAATCTGATCGACTTAATCAGTGATCAATAACGTATCTGTGAGTGTTTTACCTCCAGCGGCGGTGATATCTCTTCAGGGAGGCGCGCTCTCTAACCTCGCGATTGAACGTGGTAGTGGGCAGCGAACACCTTGTCCATGTCAGAGTCATCCAGACCGTGAACCTACACGTCCCATGATTGCACCACAGGAGGGAGGAAAGGCAGGGCAAGTTTATGGAAGAAAAAAAAGAGGGCAGAGGTGAAGACGGTCGAATGGGAGGAGCACAATCACAAGAGACGCAGAACAAGATGAAAAAGACAGTGATCATGATGAAAATGTCTCAGCGAACAAACATGGAAGGAAAAACCGACACCGTTAAACATGTCGTGTGGGGATTTTTAGGGGGGGGTCAGTCGTGGGTGCAAAACAAATAAGGAGATGAGAATAAAAGTCAAGAGAAACTTGGTTAGTGTCATTAATCCACAGGTTCACTCTCAAAGCAGAGGACGGTGTTTTAGTTTTCTTCTTGTCAACAACGTGTCACTCTCTCTCCTTCATCGCCATCAACACTCACTCTGTGGGGCAGCAGTGTGAGGCGCAGCAGAGAACAAATAAACTAGAAACTACAATCTCCTCCTCGTGGTCGTATCCCTCCGCCACTCAGACTAGTTCCACGCTACATCCTGTTTATCCAGAGTCATTAAATATGAACCAATGGTGTGAGATCTTGTCATAGTCGCTGTGAAGTCTTCAGTTATGGCTAAAAAGTGTTTTGTGAGGTCACACTGACCTTTGACCTTTGACCACCAAAATCTAATCAGTTCATCTTTTGAGTCGAGATGAAAGTTTTTTTCTAAATTTGAATAAATTACGGAGATATCACGTTCACAAGGCCAATTCTGTGTTTTGTGATGTCACCGTGACCTTGACCTTTGACCTTTGACCACCAAAATCTAATCAGTTCATCGTTGACTCCTGATGAATGTTCTGAAATCTGAAGAAGTTCCCTCAAAACATTACTGAGATATCGTGACCACAAGAATGAGATGGACGGACGGATGACCTGAAAACAAAATGGCTGCCGCTCTGACTGTCGCTGGGGAATGAAAATAAGTGTAAACATCTGGTTAACTAAATTCAGCTATGTATGTGGCAATGTGACTCAAGCGTGATGTGTGTGTGTGTGTGTTTCTTTATTAGCTTCAGATCCAAACAGTGGATCCACGTTGAGTTTGCTCCCACACAGGCGCATTGATCTTTACGCGTGATGTTGAGACAGTGCTGTGACGGTCGTGTCCGACTGACTTTGACCTCAGTGTGTGATCTGTTTAAGAAGTCCAGATGAAGACGATGAACATGTTGTAATTGATTATTATTGATGACAAGAAGAGAACGAGAGGAGAACAATGCTTTAACTGGTGACACTGGTTCAGGTTTGTTCTGTGGTAAACCCAGCTCACACTGAACGGCTGCTGGTCGTTCACAAACATCATAACTCCAATAAACTTTTCAATTTTTTAAAGAAATTTCAGCCGCAAAACTTTAGATTTAGGAGAAAAAATCTCTCCATCTAAAGATGATAAATCACAGAACCAGGGTGAGTGGATCAACAGGACGACACCTGCAGCATCAAACTGCCAGATCTGGTTTTCAACAAGAAGGAAACAGAACCAGACGAGAGCGGCGCTGCAGGTCTGGATCAGACTGATCCTGGTCTCGTGGATGTAGGGGAGCCGGTCTGGACGGCAGCAGGGTGGAGAACCTCAGGGAACCAGCTGACGTCGTGATTCTTCTCATTTGATTTTTGATTATGATTTTGTCTTTCGACGATTATGAAAACGTGATAATGGAGGTAAAACGATTATTGTGCCGGAACAAATTTCATCCCCCAAATCCACTTCCTGGTTATGTTTCGGGTAAAGGAGAGCGCCATCTTCAGTCCGTCCAGCCTTTAAACTTTTCATTATTATCATTATCATTATTATTTTACTGCAGCGCTTTTTCCTACACAGCTGTTCAGTGATCAGCATCAAGCTGCTGCTGGTGTTTGGGTTCTCTCTCTGTTCGGGATCAGGTCTAATGATCCTCGGGTCTGTCGGGGGCGGGGTCTGTTTACGTTCAGCTGATTGATCATAATCATTGATATAAATGACAGAAACACCAGCTTCAATTCATCTGTGATGACATCCATTCAGTTTAGATGATTAATATTAATAATGATGGATGGAGATGCAGATTAGAGTCTGATTCTATCTGTTCATTTAAGGAAACTTGAGCTGAATCAGTGTCAGTGTTTATATCAGCTGATAAGTAACGAGGAATTAAAGTGACGGAAGCGCTGCTGAGACCCTGAGCACATGATCCCTCTGATGCCGCTGACATCAGAGGGATCATCAGACCGTCTGACCGTCAGCTTCCTGCGCCACCCAGACACACATCCTCTACATGGACGAGCCCGCTGATGACTGGTTGACCTCTGCTGACCCCTGTGTGTCAGCACTGGTCTCCTGGAGGACGTGAAAACTTCCTGCTTCAACACTTCAGCGCAGAGAGAGAGGCGATGTGTTCATGACAGCAGCGATGGATGAGTGGGAACATGGGTGACGTGGTGGAGGGTTATGGGCGTTTAATCGGTTATTTCCCAACGTCACACTGATTATGGGAGAGTTAGAGGAGATGTTACGGAGGAGAGAGGAGTGATGAGAGAGAGAGTAGAAGGATGTGTTGTGTGTGTGTGTTTGTGTCGTAAACGTGACGCTGGGGGAAACACGACTTTAACTTCCTGTCCTAAGATCCAACAACACAACCACCTCAAAGATTCCTTCCACTCAAAACTGCCAATCAGAGGCCGAGCCTGGCATACCCGCAGCTGATTCAGCCAATCAGGAAGCAGGTTATATAAAATGTCTGTGACGAGCTGCATCCACAGCAGAAACACACGAGCGACAGAAGCAGCCAATCAAAAAGCAGAGCGGGACATTAGACAGTGATCACTGCTTCTCAGTCACCGTCCTCCTCCTCCTCCTCCTCCTCCTCCCGTCAGAGGGGAGGTGGTGAGGGAGGAGAGGAGGAATAAAAGGCGTCACAGCAACAAACAGCTCCTCAGGCACAAACAGGTCTGTGATGTTTACCGCTCCGTCTGCAGCCCACACTAAACTGAGAGTGGCAGTCTGACTCTGAAACACACAGTCACAACACTTTATGTAACACAGGTCACATGGCGAGGGGACACGAGGACACGGGGACGGACTCACTGCTGCCTCTCAACACGACCACCTTCAGAACAAAGCAGCAGTGAAGATCTGACAACAGAGGGACTGAATGTTACAGCCTCATGGAGGCGCTCACGCTGCAGAGGATTATCCGCTGATTTACTGAAGCAGTTCGATTCAGAGACACTTTCTGTAACACAAACAGTCAGTGAGCATTTTATTAGGAACACCTCACTAACGCTGGGTACTTCCTCAGTTCATGTCATCCACCTCATGTTGAAATGTTCCTCTGAGACTCTCATTTAATATCCAGGTTTCTGACACTTTAGTTCGTTGATATGAAGTTACCCACTTCCTGATTGGCCGATTGGATAACTGCATGAATCCACAGGTGTACAGTTGTTCCTAATAAAGTGCTCAGTGAGTTTATTGTTTAAAAAGCAGTTTCAAAGTTAGAAGCTGGTGCTGGTGAAGCTGTTTTCAGATATGAATCCTGTTTCCTGAACAGTTTGTTTCCATTGAACACAACAATAAGTGTCTGTCTGGTGTCTGTCTGGTGTCAGTCAGGTCTCGGTCTGGTGTCAGTCAGGTGTCAGTCAGATTTCAGTCAGGAGTCTGTCTGGTGTCTGTCCGGTGTCTGTCAGGTGTCTGTCTGGTGTCTGTCTGGTGTCAGTCGGGTGTCAGTCGGGTGTCAGTCGGGTGTCAGTCGGGTGTCAGTCGGGTG
This sequence comes from Seriola dumerili, assembly GCF_002260705.1. Classification (NCBI taxonomy): domain Eukaryota; kingdom Metazoa; phylum Chordata; class Actinopteri; order Carangiformes; family Carangidae; genus Seriola; species Seriola dumerili. The sequence continues at coordinate 318,407 of NW_019175038.1, read as the reverse complement.
TCAGTCGGGTGTCAGTCGGGTGTCAGTCGGGTGTCAGTCGGGTGTCAGTCTGGTGTCTGTCTGGTGTCTGTCAGGTCTCGGTCGGGTGTCTGTCTGGTGTCAGTCAGGTCTCGGTCTGGTGTCAGTCAGGTGTCAGTCAGATTTCAGTCAGGAGTCTGTCTGGTGTCTGTCCAGTGTCTGTCCGGTGTCTGTCCGGTGTCTGTCAGGTGTCTGTCTGGTGTCTGTCTGGTGTCAGTCGGGTGTCAGTCAGGTGTCAGTCGGGTGTCTGTCGGGTGTCTGTCGGGTGTCAGTCCGGTGTCAGTCCGGTGTCTGTCGGGTGTCAGTCGGGTGTCAGTCGGGTGTCTGTCGGGTGTCAGTCGGGTGTCAGTCAGGTGTCTGTCTGGTGTCAGTCAGGTGTCAGTCAGGTGTCAGTCAGGTGTCAGTCAGGTGTCAGTCAGGTGTCAGTCAGGTGTCAGTCAGGTGTCAGTCAGGTGTCAGTCAGGTGTCAGTCAGGTGTCAGTCAGGTGTCAGTCAGGTGTCAGTCAGGTGTCAGTCAGGTGTCAGTCAGGTGTCAGTCAGGTGTCAGTCAGGTGTCAGTCAGGTGTCAGTCAGGTGTCAGTCAGGTGTCAGTCAGGTGTCAGTCAGGTGTCAGTCAGGTGTCAGTCAGGTGTCAGTCAGGTGTCAGTCAGGTGTCAGTCAGGTGTCAGTCAGGTGTCAGTCAGGTGTCAGTCAGGTGTCAGTCAGGTGTCAGTCAGGTGTCAGTCAGGTGTCTGTCTGGTGTCAGTCAGGTGTCAGTCAGGTGTCTGTCAGGTGTCAGTCAGGTGTCAGTCAGGTGTCAGTCAGGTGTCTGTCTGGTGTCAGTCAGGTGTCAGTCTGGTGTCAGTCTGGTGTCAGTCTGGTGTCAGTGGGGTGTCAGTCAGGTGTCTGGATGCTGCCACAGTGCTAGGCTCTAAAACCAGCAGTTGATTGCCAGATGAGAGAAAAGCTGGTTAGACTGCTGCTGTTTGTTAGTGCTGCTGCTTCTTCCTGTCTTCACCTCACTGCACGCTGAGGCAGGTAAAGACTAAAACTGTGGAAACCCAGAACATGGGAGCAAAGCAGAAAACAGAGGAAGAGAGAGAGAGAGAGAAAGAGAGAGAGAGACAGAGAGAGAGAGAGAGAGAGAGAGAGAGAGAGAGAGAGAGAGAGAGAGAGAGAGAGAGAGACAGAGAGAGAGAGACAGAGAGAGACAGATAGAGAGACAGAGACAGACACAGACAGAGAGACAGAGAGAGAGAGATAGAGAGACAGAGAGAGAGAGACAGAGAGAGAGACAGAGAGAGAGAGACAGAGAGAGAGAGAGAGAGAGAGAGAGAGAGAGAGAGAGAGAGAGAGAGAGAGAGAGAGAGAGAGAGAGAGAGAGAGAGAGCTTCAAACTAACAGACTAAAGACTAAAGCTAAACACAAAGGCTGGACTTGTTCTCTGAGTGATGAACATTTTTCATTTTCTATTTATTTTATTTATACATTAAAATATGGCTGAAAGATGAAGCCGGATCATTTGGAAAAGATTTAAATTTACCACCAGGCCTTTACACTACAGGTGAACAGTGTTACCGGGTAAAGGACACTTCATCACTCAGATACCAACAGGAGACGTTCAGCCAGTGTCGGAGGAGAAACACGGAGAGACCAGCAGGTGACATGACGAAGGTTCTTTTTAAATCCATGGCCACAGCAGTCTACAGGTCATCACATGATCTATGACATCACTGATTCACCTGCTCATCCTCCACTCGCATCTATCTGACTGACTAATGTACAGTGTTAGTGAAGAGTGTATTTTTACTCTGATCCAGAACCTTCACCTGACCTAGAGCCGTCTCATGTAACACCTTTAACACCTGTCTCTTTTACATTTTACACCTTTATCAGCAGATATCACCTCGATCAATAACACAATAGTTATTGATACTGGCTGGATGCTACCGCTCTGTTTCCTCTCACTGACAGCAACATCAGGAACTGTGACGTGACAACCTGCAGTTCAGAGGACAAGAAAGAGCTGAACATTTCAGTCATGTCATACAAAGGTATTTTCTGGCCGTTAATAAATACTTTAACAGTACTTTAATGCCTGAAGTAGAAACCATGATTTTCTTTTTTTTTTAATGCCTAAACTTTAGTTTTTAATCTTTTTTTGGCCACAGATAAAAATGATCTTCTGATGCCACCTTGTCGGCTCCATGTGAAGTTTCTCATCTCATCTACTAACTGCTCTACTGTTTACTGGACAAAGCGACGTGCTACTAGCAGCTACAGGCTAACAGCTGACTGCACAGACCAGAGCCCACAGGAGACATTCAGAGGAGGTGAGAGGCAGCAGTCTGTGATTCAACAGCTGCTGCCAACAGCATGGAGGACATATATCTGTCTGGCTCCTGTGTACTGAGGTCTGAAGAGATATTTCACTGTAGTTCAGTGTCTGAGCTTCATCACCAAACCAACACACTGTCCCCACCGGGTGAAAGAACAGTCAGAGGGGAAACACTGGGCAGCTGTTGTTTTTATTTCACTGCATCACCACCATGTGTCTGTGAACACGATGAGCAGGACCAGCTGTTTAGAGGCCACAGCATCCCACTTTCTCTCTGAGAACTCAAGTACATTTCCAGATTTCTGAATCAAGGACACGATGTGTAAACACACTCGGCGGGTGCTTCTAATTTGCCTCATATCAACTCCTCTTGCTCCACAGGTGAAGCTGATCTGCTGCAGAACCCATAAACGTGTCATTTTACTCCCAACCTTTAAAGTGGATTTGTTTCCTTCATCTGTGTTTACTGTTCTCCTGATTAACAAAGGAACATTTTCTGTCCCATAATTCATCAGGATTTGTCCATGTGTGATTTCTTCCGACCTGAATCCTCGTTCCTAACAGGGAGTTTCAGCCGTTATGCTGCCCCCTGCTGGAACCAGCTCCCAATGGATCAGATCAAATCTGCCTGAACTGTTAAAAGAGAAGCTACAAACTTCTCTGTTCTCCTCTGCCATTTTATCTTTTAATCTTGCACTTTAATGAGATATTATCTATCTATTTCATAATCTTTGTTTTTATTCTGCTTTTTACTTCTATTTTTGTCACTGCGTGACCTCTGTGTGTGATAATGTGATTATACAAATAGATTTGCCTCAGTTACATTTCAAGCTGCAAATCATTTCCCATGTATCAGGGAGAAAGTCTTTTCCTTGCATCTCTGAGAAAGGAGGAGACAACACAGGTGAGGGACGTGTGGAGACGAATCAGAAGCACCCGCTGTGACAGCCTGAACCTGATGCAGAAAACTAAAAGACACCCGGAAAATATTCCAGTAAAAGAAGTGTCTAACATTTTAAGTCACATGCCAAAATAATGTGTGTACAGACACTAAACTCTGCTCTTAGTTTTCATGTTTATATTATCGTTACTTCTATTATTGAGACACATGTTGAGCAGCGGCGACCATTCTTTAACTCCTGGAACAGTCTGAACTAAAGGAAAGACACTGAACCGAGTGAAACATCTCCGTCTCCTCCCTCCGGTGCAGAGACCTCGACAGGAGCTCAGGACGTCAGAGGCAGATCCAGCAGCATCTGTTTCTCACTTCCTGGACTTCCTGTAGGTGTGACCTGCACACTGCAGCAGTGAAGACAGTCTACGGAAGAGGAACTACTGGCTTGGCAGCACTGCGCGGTGACACACCAGCGTCGTCGTGGTTGCTCGTACCTCCTACCGTGAGGATTCTCAGCCTCTCCTTGAAAACCGCCACGTCTGGAGGGGTCACCAGCAGGGGGGGGGCAGCAAAAGGAGAGATACCCGGACACTGTTAGTGATCTACCTCTCATTCAGACCTGACACCCATGGCCACTTGACACCAACGACAACACCGACAGACTACAGCTACGACAGGGTGAAGCACCGGCCCTGGCATCTCCACGTCGCCACCACCTCTAACATTTACAGAAAACGTCGAGGTGATTTGGAGAAGGTTCAATTTGGACTGAAGTGGTGGAGACTGAAGGATGCAGTTGACACCATGCTGAGGTTAAATAGTCCTTGATACAGAAGCAACACCACAACCAACCCACACTGAGGGGTTTCCCAAACAGGAAGCCATTCTGCACAGGTTACCTTGACTACAGCAGGACAGGACTGAATCCTGAGCTGCAGGAACGCACAACACAACACAGACGTCCTCTGTTTTTACTACAAACTTTAAATACTGTCTACACACACACACACACACACACACACACACACACACACACACACACACACACACACACACACACACACCAGAGTGTCTGGTATCAAAATATGTTTCACAGTCTGCCCCTGAAACTCCACAGGTTCCAGTCATAAAACTGGCTGCAGCTGAAGCTGGAGGCTGTTAGCGGTGATGAGAACGAACAGAGCTGGAAGTAAGAGACGTAGAGACAGACCAGGTCCTCATATATTTACATCATCCAGTCTGATAACACAACAACAACAAAACAGCACTTCCTGTCCAGAGAATCAACAACTGGGAATTAACAGATGTTGACTGTTGACATGATAACAGTTGATTCAGTCTGGCTTGAATCCAGAGAGAGATTCAAATTAAATTAAAATATATATAAAAGTTTTTTGCTCTACCAGCTGAGCCACCAGGACGACATTTACTGTTCGACTGACTGAGGAAACTGACTTTAGACTGACTGGAAACACATTTAAAAACATGGAGGATTATTTGAACATAGCCTCTCTGTCACGGGACAGTGGTTATTAAAGCTCTTCTGGCTTGTGACCCCCTGACAAATTACAGCTGATTCTCTCTGTGCAAAGCCTTTGAGGCTCCTCATCACTGCAGCAGCTGCTGACACACAGTTGCTTCAGGCCTGAGATTCCCTTTAATGTCATTCATATCGTATCTATAACAGTGGATCAGTGTCTCTCCTGCTCACTCTGACGGTTTGGATGTAAAATATAAAGAGTTTCCTGTCAGAGGAGCTCAGGGTGATGACTGTGATTGCAACGGTTGAAGAACAGGAGAGGTTTTATTTTGGGGACCTTATCTTGTCTTTCCGTTTCAAAACAGTGGTGACAGAGTTTTCTGGTCCACGATCGTCTCTACAGCGAGCAGCCGACAGAAACAAACACAGCCGGAGTTTTCTCACACAACAAACTACTGAGGCTGCGGCTGAAACACGTCCGACGACTTCAGCAGCAGGTTTCCCCAACAACCGACAGCTGCTGAGTCCAGAGCATCAACAGGGTTAGCACAGAGCTAGCACAGAGCTAGCAGCTCAGCAGTGATGGTTTGCTTTTCCACCAAGCAATAAAACAACTGGTAACAGTAATATAATGCTGGTGTTAGTGTTTGACCCCTGACCTGTGTCTCTGCACTGACACTGAAGTCGTCTCTAAAACCGTTTCACAAACTCTACACGTCTTATTTTTTCTTGATAAAGTCTAAAAGTTTTTTACGGTCAGTCCTCAGAAAAGATTCAAGTCTGGTGAAGCTGTTTGGTTCTTTTCTTCTTGTCAATAAATCTCATGTACAGACGCAAACCAACACACACACTGTAGTTTATATCGACACCCTCCTGCTGCGCCAAACACTCACTACAGCACCAAATGTGGATTAATCCGCTGCTGAAAATAGTCCCCAATAAACGCTCTACTTCCTCCTGTGATTGATAAGAACTAGAGTGAGCAGCTGTTTGTACTTTTTAATGAAACGATATATTTGTGAAGTGTTTTTAAAAATGATCTTGTTCATAAAGAACCAATGAGCTGAGAGCCACAGACGGAGGAGGGAAGTCTGAAGTGCTGTTGGTTTGGTCTGCACCAGGTTTTCTGACAATGAAAATAAAATACAGAATCACAGCAGAATCTCCTCCTACTCGCTCTTTTCAATCCAATTCAGATGAAGAAGCTGCAGCGCCTGAAGCGACACTCAGAGGATGTTTCGTGGGAGGGGTCTGTTTCAATCTTCCAGTTTTCAGGAAAGTTTCGGAAACATTTGAAGTTAATTTTAAAGTTGAGATTAAAGGATTTAGACGTTTCCAGACGGACTAATCAACTGTTGTAGGTGATGAAAACATCACGATTATTCCCAGTAGCTGAGGACGATGTCAGGGTTAGTTTCCATTACAGAAAGTTTCAGAAACATTCGTCATATACAAGAACAATCCAGACTTTTTTTTCCCTCAGACACATGAACGCCCAGGCTGAGTGCCTCTCTCTCTCCCTTCCTTCCTTCTCTAACCCCCCCCTTCCACCTGTTTCACACCTGCTGCTACATTTATTAGAAATAATAATTACTAGTAATTAACTCTCATTATTTTCATCATTCTGCTCTCTCTCTCCTAACCCACCCGGTCGAGGCAGATGGCCCCGCCCACCCTGAGTCTGTCTCTGCCTCTTAAAAGAAAGTAGTTCCTCGCCACTGTGGCAAACAGTTGTGTGTCTGTTAATAATATGAAAGAGAAGGTCCAGACCTTCAGATAACTGACTTGATTATGAGCCAGAAAGTTTCTGAAATATTCACGTATATGAGAATGTTGGAGAAGTTTTCGCAGAGGCTTCAGTTCAAGACAAACTTCCAGAAACATTCAGTGTCCACGGGAAGTTTCACAAAGCTTCCTGTGGACAACGAGGTTTCAGCTCAAGACAAAGTTTCAGAGACATTCAGCAACAAACGCCCCCGACCAGCGGTGAGTTCCAGAAGCAGCCGGACTGCGAGGCAGACCGGGGGAAATAAAGAGACGGGGGTTTCTACAGGGGTTATCTCCTCACCCAGCTTGTCGGAGGAGGTGATAATGTCAGTGGGGACACACGAGTCCAGATCGGCGTCCATGATGCCGAGGGGGTCCAACTGGGCCACATGGTGCCCTCGGATCTACAAGGAGTGACAACAGCACAGAGCCCACCCGGGACAGGAGGAGGAGGAGGAGGAGGTGGAGGATTGAACGAAATGAAGGAGAGGGTGAAGAAGAGGAGGAGGAGGAGGAGGGATGAGGAGAAAACAGGATGCAACGAAATAAGGGGAAGAGAGAGAGAGGCGGGAGGATGTGGAGGGGTGAGTGGATGAGAAGCAAGTCGGAGTGGAGGGTTGAGAGAAAAAGAAAGGAGAGATAGAGGAAAAGAGAAAGAACAGGAAGATCAACGTCGAGACACAAAAACAGGAAGAGAGGACAGAGCGTCGGACAGGAGCAAGGTGAGAGCAGAAAAGGAGAAGAAGAAGAAAGAAAGGAAGAGATTTGACATAAAGAGGAAGGAGAGAAGAAGAGAAGAGAGGGAGGGTGGGAGGGAGGAGCAGCATTAACACCACAGGCTTTGCTTGTTTGTTTTTGTTGTGGCGCTCTCACCGACGTCCTGGAAGCCGGTATTGACCGGAGCATCATCAAAATTCACACAGCTGATTCCCAGAGGGTCCAGCAGGGCATTATGATGCCCCATCACCTAAACACACCACACACACACACCACACACACACACACACCTGGTTATCACAAGAGAGCACTGACACCTGGAGGGCTTCACAGGTCCACTCATAACACCTGACAGAGTTCAGCTGCTGCCTTAAAGGGACAGTAACGATGTTATTGGCCGATGAGTCAGAAGATTCAATTGTTCTCATTGTTCCAATGAAGGACTGTGACACAGTTTCACGGTTCAGGAGCTTCAGTGTGTCCAGTTATTCTAATGAATGGTTTCTGCAGGTCCCAAGCAACGAGGGGAGTAAACTATCTGCACTATATTTCAAGTTTTAATTAATCTAATTCATGAAGAACTTCTTGGTGACTGTGTACAGTGTCTTACTGTTAGCACTGTTTATTGATCTGTATCTATGTTTTACTGAGAGTTCAGATGAAGCGTGGGTACCTGTCACTGTTACTGTTATTAGTAGTTTAACTGTTGGTATTTGTTGTTATTTTCTTGCTCCTTTTCCTGCCTTTGATTTTCATTTACATTACAGTAGTTTCTACCATGGTGGAGGCTGATGGGGATCCAAATAAATAAATCAAAGTTTCAAGAAGTTTCTCTAATAAAACATCTAAAAGAAAACAGTCTCATCAGCTCTGTGACCTACTTCGTGTCGCTGATGTGAAAAGACTGAGACGCACTGCTTCGCTGTCATGACAGTGTATTAGAAAAATCAACCTTTAAATTAAGAATGTTTTCTTCTTTAAATTTAAATTTGTAATAATAAAAATAACATCAGTTATCATATTGCTACGGCCATAACCAATCTACGTATCAGTCACTGTTACTCCCATCATGCATCTGTAGCATGAAGTTAATTCATGACACCAGCTGGAAAATGACTTTATTGTTATTTGCAGCCACAGACACAAAGCGTGTGTTCTTCAGACGAGCTGCTGTGATTTATTTATTTATTTTTGGAATTAACTTGATAAAAATATGATGAACTAAGTTTGTTTTATCGCCTCCTTCAGCCGTCATCATCATTTCACAGCTGACATCAGCTCCTGCCTCCAGAGACGTTGGTCATTTAAAGGGATGAACGCGGCGTTGTGTTTTCTACACGAGCTTTGACAGAGAGATAAAAACATCTGTTCTTTGGTTCAGATGTGTGTGACCTGTGAAGACCTCTCCTCGCCACATCATCTCTCAGGGTTTCTCAACCTTTTCATGAGTATACAACAAATCATTAACGTGTCTAGAGTTCATGTGAATTTGTGGATGGAACAGTTCAGTAAATTCATGTTCGATTATAAACAGAAATCTTTAATAATAACACAGATTTTCTTTTTTAACTATTACACAAACATCCGTCATATATTCATCTAGTATCTGCTGGTCACATGACTCCATGTGAAGGTTGAGAAACTCTAAACTACATCATTCTACATCAAACATATCAAGACTTTATACACACTAGAACTGTGTTTACGTTTTATATCAATAGAAGAAATGAATAAGAAAATGAGAATCATTATAACAACAGAAATAGTTACAGTTAATTATCATAATTAACAAATAGCAGTAAAATATCATAGACAGCATAAAGCGTTTCAGTAATTAGACAGTGTCTCTACTGAGCTCCATGTTACAGGACGGTCTGGAGGAAGAGACAAGTTAAAGATCACAACATGCATCTATGGATCATCTACAATTTATGGATAAAATCAAACTGAACTAAATTAAATATTTGTCAGTTTCATGATTCTGTTTTCAAACATCAACGAACTCTGAATCTTGAGTTCAACTTTGTGTTTCACCTAGAATTAACTTCATTACATTTCTTAAATGAATATTAAATTATACACAATTTTAATATAAATTTAAGAAATATATATATACACGTATATTTATGAATAAATTATATGTTGTGGTCAGTGTTGATATCATAGGCACCTAAAATAAATCAATGTCTGGGAAACCTCTGAAGTGACTCCTGCTGGAGGAAGGTGGCATCACTGTGTGTGTGTGTGTGTGTGTGTGTGTGTACCTGGTAGGCCCTGATGAGGGACTGGACGGCCAGGTGATCCTCCACCAGCTTCTCCACGTTGGGCTGAGCTCCAACCAGAGAGGAGAGCTGAGGAGCGACGAGGCCCGACGCCGCAGACAGACCTAGAGGAGACTGGTAGGCGGCGCCGGGAGGAGCACCAGCGTTGGCGTTCCGGAAAAACACATCCCACGACTGGAGGAGGGAGAGGAGGAGGAGGAGGGGGAGGAGGAGGAGGGGCGAGGAGGAGGAGGAATCAATAATTGTGCGGTCATTAATGCATATAAACATTATGTACACTGGCCTGGTATTACACTACAGACTGTAAATAAAGATGGACGTCGCCTCTGTGACGTCACTAGCACCGGGCCTGTCGACCACCGGGAGAACTTGACTTCCTGACAGTTCACTGCAGTGTGTCGGACTCAGACTGGAAGGAGACAAAGAGCTGGGGCCACAGCCTCAGTCTGAGTCTGCTCAGAGGTGAACAGGTAACAGGACAGGAAGTGTTCTCCAGCTGAGAGCAGCTCAGTCACCTGCTCCACCAGTGTTCAAGCTGTAGTAACACAGAGCAGTGAACTCTTCTGCTTCAGCGTCACGTCATTCAGCTCATTCTTCACTCATGAGTCACTCACTCTGTCCATAAACATCTTGTTGCCACAATCAAAGAGATTCTGAAACACAGCCCAGATGTCTCTCTCTCTCTCTCTCTCTCTGCAGCCTCCTAATGTTTCAGCTCTTCAGCACATTTGCCTCAGTCTTCACTAGAGGACTGAGACCACATCTGGACCAGCAGCTACACCCCGACTGACCGGAAGTCTTTCATTAAAGATATGTGATGGGTAGATGGGAATTAATGCTCCCAGTCACCGATCACCTTCAAACTGCTGTGGTTAATACTCTGGTGTCTGCGTCTGAGAGAAGCGCTGTGTAGTGTAGTCCCGCCTCCCACTGACCGGCCGCCAAGACAAAACATCATGTCGGCCGAGTGGAACTTTTACAGGGTGAGTGAGACTGATATATCTCCCCTCTGCTGAACCACAGACACACAGCTCACTGACGGTCTCGGGCTTCATTTTAGAGCACCAGAGACTTTCAGAAACTCTGCTGGACCTGTCTTATTTTGAAAACAGTGGGGTTGTGTTTTATTTTGAAAATTCTGGGTATTTGTAGTCTGGACAGAAAGTGAGACCTTTGTAAACGATGAGGTCACACCCACGGTCTCTCCTGATTGGCTGTCATCAGCCTGGACTACCAGTGGTGATACAACATGATGATGAATGACTGTTACTGACCTTGTTGTCTTTGCAGCTGCTGTTCACTTACAGTCGCTGTTTTAATGCTACAACTGTCTCTGCTGAGGAGACAATCTACTTCCTGTTTCACCGGCTCGCACATGCTCAGTGTAGTGAAGGGTCATGTGACATGTTTTCAGGCGTTCGTCTGGACGAAGATCGTAGTCATGCAGATGTTGCCGTAGAGAGAAGTTACAGAGTGATGTGTCTTCACACACTTCACTCTTTGGTCATGTCAGCAGCTCATTAACTGAAGCCTCACATTAATTAACATTAATGAGCTACAGCTGATAATAATCGACTGCTCCTGACGTCTCTCACTTTGTTACCCGCCTGTTTTTCTACATCAGTCAGTGCTAATGAAAAAAACCAGGAGATATTAAAGGTCTCATAAGAGACTCGTTAGCGTCAGAGCTTAACGATTCCAACCAGGAACTGGAGGCTAAATGAACTGAATCCTGGGAAAGTTGAACAAAAGTTCAAGCACGTCAGCCCTCATGTTTCCATGGAAACAACACTGCAGTGTTACCTGTTCTGTCGCCACTAATCCAAACACACGTTAACTCTCCTGTCAACAGAGATGTTCAGGGACAATCACTAATATTAACTTTACACTGGACACTACAATTCATATCAGCATATTCTTATGTTTATTAAACAATATTATCACTAAGATGTTCAGTGTGTGAGTGTGTGTTGTGTAAGTGTCCTGCTCTGCAGTTTCCAGCTAGTTTGCTAAGCTACGAACAGCAAGGTCACACTGTCTGATCGTTACATAACAACTGTGACATGTAACATAAAACCTCTCTCTCTCTCTCACACACACACACACACACACACACACACACACACACACAGATTAATGTTTATTAACGAGGGTTATCAACAACTCCCCTCTTATTTTTCTTTTCATTTCTTTACTAAAACTGTAATCTATATTTCTTTACAAGCCAGTGTAATATTGACAGTGTCGGGTCTGAGCCCGGTCACATGGGAGGGCTGCGTCAGGGAGGCCGAGTTAAATGTGTGATGCAGCAGGATGGTCGGCTGTGGCAGCAGCTAAAAGAGGAAGAAGAAGAAGCCGTTTTCTTCTTCTCTGCTGGTGTAGTTTAAAACCTCTCATGTGGTTTATAATTGTTCTGTATCAAAAATATTGTCTTTTATTGTTTTATATTTTCTAATCTCTCTTGTTTTCCATGTTCCATTCGTTAAAAACAGGAGAAAGGTAATAGATCTTTACCTCTAACTAACCCGACACTGGGTTTGTTTATCAGTTAACGAAGCAGTATCATGGGTAAACCACGTCCTGGTTCCTGTTGTTAGCTGCAGGTTAGGTGAGTGTAACCTGAGGTTTTCTTCTGCGCTGAGCTCACACACACACAGTTTAAACTTATTCCTAACTGATAATCCTGTAGAAACTGATCACTAAAACTAACAAACCCACCTGGTTAAAGGTGAGGGAGTGTTTTTAAAATGTACTGTTGGGCCTCCTTCACTCTCCCTTCACACAGTAAAACTGTCATGTGACTGAGCTTCTGCCAGCTATTATTAGCCCGGTCGTCCTTTACGACTCCGTTAAAATGAGTTTGTGTCTCTGAAGACAGGTCACAGATACACCCCCACCTTCACCCAGCCCTTCAGGGGGCGCTACCTCTCCCCACTCTGTCACCTTCATGTATTTCTCTTCTCCTTCTCTATTCAAAAAGGAAATTGAGTTTTTTTCATGATTACTCAGAGAGTCAATGTGTGTGTGTGTGTGTGTGTGTGTGTGTAGACGGATATATTCACACATGTACAGTGCGTGTGTATCGTTCCCATCCTCACAGAAATACTGCAGCATTATTTTCCAGTTGCCTTTATGACCCATGAACCCTCCATGATGGATGTGATGTTCCTGTTCTCCTCCGCCCAGCAGGGGGCTCCACTGCTCCTTACCTTGTGAACACTCTTGGGGTTCTCCAGCCAGGCATAGTACATCTCCTCCACGTAGTTGGAGCTCGTCCCGTTCAGGAACGGCTCCGAGGCCACCGGTGCCGAGTAGCACCTGATTGGCTGAAACGTCCTTGTGCCGCCTGTGGAGGCGACTGTGATTGGCCGCTGCTGGCCGACAGTCTGAGCCGCCTGCGAGGCGGTGAGCGGACGCAACCGCGCCGCACAAGTCCTTAAACGATGCATAAGCAGTCCTTACAGTTATCACACACACACGGTGGTGGTGGTCAGTCCCGACGGGACGGACGTCCTCAACCTCAGAACGAAAACAGGAAGTAAAAGTCCACGGAGGTCAGACCCAGGACAGAGAGGGATGAAGGGAACGCCCACCGTCCACTGGTGTATCTGTCCACTGAGAGAGGGAGAGAGAGAGAGACTGTGTTACAGAGGGAGAGAGACAAGAAGGCAGATCATCGTAACAAAGTTTTCATGGTCACTGAAGCTGATCATCAGAGGGAACCACGACATGGAAAATGTGATTCACACTGAAGCTGAGTGTTTCATGTGTGTGTTCAGGTTCGACTGAGTTACAACAATGGACGTCACTAGAACTGAACCTTCAGTAAGAGACACAAACACCTGGAGAGGTGACGCTGCTCCAGTATGACAAAAATCAGAATCACAATTACTTTGATCAATAATGAGATCAGGATTATTTATATTTAACACGATTACTCGTTTACTTTGGAAACACGACTCATCTATTGAACTTAAAAAAAAAAAAGAAAAAAGAAAGAAAAAGAAAAGAAAAAGATTTCAAAACAGAAAGTTTCTGAATCAGCAAACTGACGTACGTTGCTAATGTACGCAGAAACTAAGTGGATGAGGATCAAATTTGTTGCGAAACAGATTGCAGCACAATATTCATTATCTTGATTATCTTGTTTTTATAATCGTCGGAAGACAACAAAAAATCTGATTAATCACCCAGCTCTACATGATCTGCTCTTCTACTGTACCACAGCTACAACATGTGATTCTTCTAGGACTGAAGATGGCAGCATAACAACCCCACAAATGTTCTGGTCTGACGTCAAACATCGGGAGGAGGAGGAAGAAGAAGAAGAAGAAGAAGGAGAAGGAGAAGAAGAAGAAGAAGAAGGAGAAGGAGGAAAGCAGACACTGTAACAATACTGTACCAACAAGTGGAATGGCTGCAGCAGGTTTAGCAGCAGGTGCAGCAGCAGGTTTAGCAGCAGGTGCAGCAGCAGGTGCAGCAGCAGGTGCAGCAGCAGGTGCTGTTAGAATCGTGTGAGGAGATATTTTGAGTTTGAGGATCATCAGGGACAAATTACAGAAAACCCAAAGTCAGTATGAAAAATGAAAACAACTCAGACTTGTCTTCGCAGCTCAAAGACACACACCTGGATCTGCACACAGAGTTCAGGCTGAGTGAGTCTGAGTGAGTCACTTCATATCATCAACATGTTCATTGTTGGTCAACTGGAACCACTGCTTCCACACCTATTGTTTGCAGGAGTGTGTTACTGTGTGTTCGCACAGTGTTTTTTCCCTTTGCAGTGGTATTGAATTTGGTATCGACGACATGTCAATGATATTGACACAAATTGCAGCTATTGAGACCAAAAAGGTTTAAAGCCGCAAACCTCGACTCCCACTGCTGCTGTAGCTGTTGATCCATCAGCCACACTACAATAACTGACTTCCTGTTGTTTTCAGATCACCTGTTTACACCTGTTCCTTCCACCTCACACGTTATTATTATTAAAAAAAGGAGCCTAAACTATCTCAACCTGCCCAATTAAGGAAAAATGTGTTGTTTTCATGAATGTGCAGCGATGAGACAAAGAGAAGATTATGACTCTGGCTGATTGACTCACTTTCCTGCTGCAGAATGAATCTGGATCGATCAGATGCCTCCTGATGATACTGTGCAGATATTTAGCATCTAAAGCGCAGTACTGTATCATTCAAATCAATGAAAATCATCATTAGTTGCAGCCCTAATGTCAGGTGGTGACCTCCAGTTCAGGTAAAGGAAGCAGTGAACACCACACCAGTAGTTCAGAGCTGCACTGAGTGTTTTTACTACTGTCTGTCATTTTATAGACCAATGGATTAATTAAAAAACATGATCAGGAGATGGATGTTTAATGTAAATAAGTTTGGTTAGCTGCAGCCCTTGAGTGGTTACATCTGCTGAGACACCTGTTCATCACTTGAGGTCACAGTGAGGTCACAGTGAGGTCACCGGTTTGTGCCTTTAGTATGAGAAATCTGCCAAATGTTGCTGCGTTCAAAGTGAACTCCCACAACTGCTGAACTCCTGCTCTCTGTCCCTGCGACCAGCGGCGTGTTCATGGCGAACAGAAGCAGTTAAAGTTCAGGAGGAGCCCTCAGAAGACGTTAATCCCAACACCAAAACTCTAACTCAGGTTATTTCCAGCGCGACGAGGCTCAGAAACATCCGCTGAGTCCTCATGTGTCGCCTCAGCTGTGGTTTGTGTTTTGACCTTGTTGAGTCTCCACTCCCTGCCTCCATTCTCCCGTCCCTCACCCCGGCCCGGGCCCGCCCTCCACCTGCCTACCGCTCCTCCGGATTCGCTGCCCGAGAAGAATCCCGCCCAGAAATTGGACTCTGCGGGTTTTTATTAGACACGCAAACTGTCCGTCACTTTGTCCTTTCACAAGTCATGAGTTCCCGAAAATGACTGCCTGCTTCTTCAAAACATTGTAAAATTATTCCCACTGAACGTTTAAGCGTTTCAAAAGAGCGCTGGTTGTTACCCTGCATGGTTAGCTACGGCGTTAAGGTGCTGGGTTGTGTAATTAGCCGGCTAGTTTGACCGAAATGCCTCTACTTTCTCTATTATTACAATTAGCACGTTGGGCTAGCGGCTAAACAGGTGCTAACTGAGTTCTCTTAAAGAAGCTAACTTGATGGTTAAAAATCAGCGTTTTTCTTCAGTTGAGTGAGTCTTAGTTTTCCCCAAGCACCAACAGTTTTTGCAGATGTTTGGACCGACGATCAGGCCCTAACGGTTCCGTTAGTTTGATGGGCTGTGTTAGCTAGCACGCGGCTAACATGCTAACAGGTTTCGTCTTTCTCAAATCCCTCCTGACGGTTGTTTTTTTAATTCATCTTCAAACTGAAACCAGAATGTGTCTCCGTGTCATAGAGCAGAGCAGACCATCTCCCCGTGGAAAAAACCTCAAATCCCGGTTACTAACCTCGAGAAAAGCGTGTCAACGGGTCCCCTCTCGGCCGGTATCCCGGATGCCCTTCGCCTCTCCCGGTGAAACGATGACAGCTCGGGGCGCGGAGCTTGGAAGCGAGGCCTGCGTGGAAGTGACGTAAGGTGCTGACGTCATACGCACTAGACGGGGGGGGTGGCGGTCTCACTACAGTTTTTTGTCCAATGAATTAAACAAAATCAAAATACATAAAAATAAATAATAGTAATAATAATAAATAATAAAATATATTATAAAATGAAAACAATTCAGGCTTTAACTATTTGAATATGTTTGATATTTAAGTATGAAATATGAGGCCTCTAATCAAGATGATCAATACTTCTATTTTGCATTTGTTTAGAAATTTAAACTCATTTTTTTCCCTATAAATGTGGTATCAGCTCTAACAATTGTGAGTGGAAAGTTGACTCGAAATTGCACCAAAATTACTTTTTGCTTAACTTAAAATTTAAAAATTGGTGCATCAAAATTTGTTTTCACTTTCATCTGCTGGAGGAACAAAGTTTGTCTGAGCTCACCTTAAGTCTCAGTTTAACACCTGGATGTACCTGCATTGATTTATGACATCACAACTAGTAAGAAGCCAATCAGAGTGATGTAAGAGGCATCTGGTGTCCATATGTTAAACTGTTTAAGATTAAAAATTTCTACATATTTATAGAGTCCGGAATAAAAAATAAATGTTTTTAAAAATGAACATTAATGAGGTAATGAACAATTATTAGTATATATAACAATTATCCTGTTTTCTTTAAATGTCTGGAGGGGAGCTTTAAATAGTAAAAATATAAAAACAAATCAAACAATAGATTTTTGTATTAATCCTCTACATTAGCATCAATACTCAAAGCAAGACCTAGTATTGATAGTATCAGTACTTTGAGTATTGATCCGTCCATCGCCAGTCATTTGTGAGATTTAATTACTGATGTAGCACGGAGGCCAAAAAGCTCCAGGTTTGCTGTGTGCAAACTGGTTTGTTCTAATTCAACTGAAAATGTGTTTAGTAGAGTGGGTCCTGATTTATCACCTGTTCTTGAGACATTGTACTGAAAAGAAGCCTCAGGTCAAATTAAAATTTTAAAGCCCCTGAAAACTCCAGCTCAAGCTTTTCTCTCAGACATGAAACATCGACTAAATGAGTCACATGATTACAAATCTAAAAGTAACGCAGTTTGCATTGTGTCATCTTCAGGCTCGCTCATCACATGATCCACAGGTGTGTGCTTTTATAGACTCTGATGGCTCTCTATGGTCAGTTGCTCCCTTCTACATTTCCAAATCCATAATATAATGTTATATATTCATCAAAATAAACATCTGTCTCGATCCACAAACCAGAGGGTAGATCATAGAGAAAGAAAGCAGACACAACTTTGTCATTGAGAAAAACATGATTTGACAGTCTTCAAAGTCTTATAATGTTTAATATTTCAGTTTTGTCACATATTCCTGAATTAATTTGTGTTTAATCTCATTACCACACTGCACATCTGGGGCCAGGTTAA
>NW_019175038.1:284518-300916 GCF_002260705.1 Seriola dumerili | reverse complement strand
TTATCGTTCCCATCCTCACAGAAATACTGGTCTTATGCCTATTATTTTCAGTTGCTTCATGACCCCATTGCACCCTCCATGATTGGAGTGTGATGTTTCCTGTTCTCCTCCGCCCAGCAGGGAGGCTCCACTTGCTCCTTACCTTGTGAATCACTCTTGGGGTTCTCCAGCCAGGCATAGTACATCTCCTCCACGTAGTTGGAGCTTCGTCCCGTTCAGGAACGCTCCGAGGCCAACCCGGTGCCGAGTTAGCAACCTGATTGGCTGAAACGTCCTTGTGGCGCCTTGTGGAGGCGACTGGATTGGCCCGCTGCTGGCCGACCAGTCTGAGCCGCTGCGAGGCGGTTGAGCGGACGCAACCGCGCACGCACAAGTCCTAAAACGATGCATAAGCCAGGTCCTTACAGTTATATCACACCACACACGGTGCGTGGTTGGTCAGTCCCGAACGGACGACGTCCTTCAACCTTCAGAACGAAAAAACAGGACGTAACAGTCCACGGGAGGTGCAGACCCAGGACAGAGAGGGATGAAGGGGAGACCCCACCGTCCACTGGTGTATCTGTCACATGAGAGAGGGAGAGAGAGAGAGACTGTGTTACAGGGAAGAGACAAGAAGGGCCAGATCATCGCTAACAACGTTTTCATGGTCACTTGAAGCTGATCATCAGAGGGAACCACGTACATGGAAATGTTGGATTCACAACTGCAAGCTGAGTGTTTCATGTGTGTGTTCAGTTTCGACTTGAGTTACAACAAATGGCGCACTACTAGAACTGAACTTCAGTAAGAGACACAAACACCTGGAGAGTGACGCTTGCTCCAGTATGACAAAAATCTGGAATCACCAATTACTCTTGATCCAATAATGAGGATCAGGATTATTTATATTATAACCCACGATTAACTCGTTTACTTTTGGAAACACGACTCATCTAGTGACCTTAAAAAAAAAAAGAAAAAAGAACAGAAAAAAAAGAAAAAGATTTCAAAACAGAAAGGTTTCCTGAATCAGCAAAGCTTGACGTACGTTGCTAATGTATCGCAGAGTAAACTAATGTGGATGAGGACCTCAAAATTTGTTGCGGAAACGATTGCAGCACAATATTCATTATCTGATTATCTTGTTTTATATATCGTCGGGAAAGACAACAAAAAATCTGAATTAATCGACCCAGCTCTACATGAATCTGCTCTTCTACTGTACCACAGCTACAACATGTGATTCTTTCTAGGACTGAAGATGCAGTCGATAACAACCCACACAAATGTTTCTGCAGTCTGACGGTCAAAATCGGGAGGGGGAGGAAGGAAGAAAGACAAGAAGAGAGGAAGAAGGAGAAGAAGAAGAAGAAGAAGGAGAAAGGAGAAGGAGGAAAGCGGACATCTGTAACAATACTGTACCCAAACAAGTGGAATGGCTGCCAGCAGGTTTGGGTAGCAGCAGGTTTGAGATAGCAGCCAAGGTTGCACAGCAGGACGGCCAGCAGCAGTGCTGTTTAGGAATCGTGTGAGAGATATTTGACGATTTGAGGAGTCATCAGGACAAATTACAGAAAACCCAAAGTCCGAGTTATGAACAAATGACAAACAACTCAGACTGTTCTTCGGGCAGCTCAAAGACACACACTTGGATCTGCACACAGCAGTTCAGCTGAGTGAGCTGAGTGAGTTCACTTCATATCATCAACATTGTTCATTGTTGGTCATGAACTTGAACCACTGCTTCCACACCTATTGTTTGCAGGAGGTGTCTGGTTCTAGACTGTGTTCGCCACAGAATGTTTTTTTCCCTTTGCATGTATATTGAACTCTTGTATCGCAACGACATGTCAATGATATTGACACTAATGCAGCTATTTGAGAGCTCAAAAGGTTTGAAAGCGCAAACCTCGGACTCCACTGCTGCCGATTAGCTGTTGATCGAGTCAGCCCACACTACAATACACTGCCTTCTTTGTTTTTTCGAGTGACTTGTACTGTTGTACAACCTGTTCCTTCCACCTCACACGCTTATTATTATTAACAAAAAAGGAGAGCCTTAAAACGTACTCATCAACCTGCCCTTTAAAGGAAAATGATTGTGTTGTTTTCCAATGTAATGCTGCAGGCGAGTGAGACAAGAAGAAGGAAGGATTATAGCTCTCTGCCTGATTGACCACTCACTTTTCCTGCGCCAGGAATGAATCTGATTCGACATCAGAATGCCTCCTGGATTGATATACTGTGCAAGATATTTAGCAATACTATGAAGCGCAGTTTACCTGCTATCATAATCAAAGAAATTCATAGTTGGAGCTAACATTGTGTGACTCACTTCAGGTGAGGCATGCAAGTCTAGCCCCTTGCACGAGTGTTTTACTTACTGTCTGCTCCATTTTAGTAGACCAAATGGGATTAAATTAAAAAACATTAGATTCGGACGATGTGATGGTTTAATTGTAAATTAAGTTTGGTTAGCTGCAGCCCCTTCCAGTGGTTACATCTGCTGAGACACACCCTGTTCATGCGACTTTGTATATGCAACGGGTCACAGTGAGGTCACAGTGAGGTCGGCCTTGACCTTTAGTACGCGTGCGGAACCCTAGAGTGTGCACGCCTATTGCGCTAGTTGAAGAAATCTGTCCAAATGTTGCTGCGTTCAAAGTGAACTCCCGACAACCTGCTGAACGTCCTGCTTCTCGGGTTCCCTTGCGACAGCGGCGTGGTTCATGGCGAACCAGCCAAGCAGTTAGAAGTTCAGGATGGGAGCGCCTCCAAGACGTATACCAATCCCCAACACCAAAACTCTAAACTCAGGTTTATTTCCAGCCCGAACGCGGGCTCTTAGCTTAACATCCGGCTCGAGTCCTCCTCTGTGTCGCGAGGCTCCATTCGCTGCTAGGTTTGCTGTGTTGACGCTGTGGTGGGATCGTCCACTCGCCTGCGCGTTCCATTCTCTCCGTCCTCCCCCAGCCCCGGCCCCTCCACCTGCCTACCGCCTCCTCCGGAATTTACGCTGCCCGTAGAACGGAATCCCGCCCAGAATTGGGGACTCTGCGTGGTGTTTTTATTAGGACCACGCAAACACTGTCGTCATCCACTTCTGTCCTTCACAAGTTCATGAGTTCCCGAATAATGATCGCTGATCACCTGTCTTCTTCAAAAACGACTGTGTAAATTATTGCCCACCGAACGTTTTAATGCGTTTCAAAAGCAGGCGCCGAAGGTTGTTACCTCGGCATGGTTTAGCTACGGCGTTAAGGTGGCTAGGTTTGTTGTAATTAGACCGGCTAGTTTGACCACCAGAAACTCGCCTGCTACTTTCGTCTATCTATATTACCAATTAGCACGTTGGGCTGAGCGAGTCTTACAAACAGGTTGGCGTAACTGAGTTCTCTTAAAGAAGCTAACCATCTGGATGTGGTTAAAAATCAGCCTTCTTTCTCAGTTCTCCTCACGGCCTTCGGTGATCGTTCCCTTGAGTTTTCCCAAGGCCACCAGAAGACATCTCTTTAGCAGCACTCGTTGTGGAACCGAGACGATTCACGCCCTAACGGGTTCCGTATAGTTTGATGGGTCTGTGTTAGCTAGCAACGCGGTCTAAAGCATGCTAACAGGTTTCGCTTTGCCCACTCCTTCTCTCAAATCCTCCTGACCGCGTTGTCTTTTTTTCAATTTCTATCTTCAAATCTGGAAATCAGTAATCCGTGTCTCCGTGGTCATAGTCCAAGCCAGAGGCACTGAACCCGTCTCCCCGTGAGATAATATACCTAAATCCCTCGAGTTACTAACCTCGTTGAAGAAAATTCAAGCGTGTCACAACGTGCGTGTCTCCCTCGACGCCGGATATTCCCAGTGATTGCCCTTCGCCTCTCCCGGTGGAAAACACGAGTGACTCAGCTCGGGCGCCGCGAGACTGTGGAAGCGGCTGCCTGGCAGTGACAGTTAGACGCTAATGCATGAGCGTACATCAGCGCACTAGAGGGGGTGTGTGCTCGGTCTCCACTACCAGTTTTTTGCTTTCTCAATGGAATTAAACAAAATCAGAATATACTACAACAATCAAGTAATATTATAAGGTAATTCAATAAATATTAATGACTAAAACATATATACAAAACAATTTCAGGCTCTTAACTATTTGAATATGTTTGACTATTTAAAGTATTGAAATATCTATGGCCTCATAAGTCACAGATGACTGAATACTTCTATTTTTGCGACTTTGTTTAGAAATTTAAACTCGATTCTTTCCCTTATAAAATGTTCATGGTTCAGCTCTAACAAAGGTTGTCGATGCGCAAAGTTGACTCAGATTCGATTCGCTCCAAACATTAACTTTTTGCTTTCAACTTACAGAATTTACAACAATCTGGTGCATTTCAAAATATGTGTTTATCACTTTCATCTTGACTGGCAGGAGAACAATAGTTTTAGTCTGTGAGTTCACCCTTAACGCTTCTCAGTCTTTAACCCACCTATGGATGTACCTGACATTGATTTTATGACCATCACACAACTAGATAAGAAGCCAATCAGAGTGATGAAAGCAGGACCAGCATCTGTCGTCCATATGTTAAACTGTTTAAGGATTAAAAAAATTTCTATTACGGTATATTTATAGGAAGTCGGCATTAAAAAAACTACACATGTTTTATAACATACTATGAACTATTAAATGAGAGTATATGAACAATTATTAGTATATATATATACAATATCCTACCTCATGTTTAATCTATTAAATGGTCTCGGAGGGGAGCTTTTAAATAGTATCGAAAAATATCATAAACACAAATGCGATACAATAGATTTTTGTAATTAACTCCTCTACTCACTTTAGCATCCAATACTCCATAAGCAAGACCTAGTATTGATAGTCATCAAGTACTTGAGTTATTGACTCCGCTTCCATCGCCAAGGTCATTTGATGAGTAATTTAAATTACTTGATGTAGCGAGCGGAGGCCCAAAAAGCCTCCAGCGTTTGCTGTGTGCAAATCGTTGTTCTAAATTCAAACTTGAAAAATGTGTTTAGTCTAAGTGGCTCGTCCTTGTTTATCCCGTGTTCTTGAGACATTGTTACTGAAAAGAAGCCTCAGGTCAAATTAAAATTTTTAAAGCCCCTGAAAAACTCACAGCTCAAGCTTTTCTTCAAGACATGAAACATCGACTAAATGAGTCACATGATTACAAATCTAAAAGTAACGCAGTTTGCCATTGTGTCAATCTTCAGTACTGGCTATCACATGATCCACACCGGTGTGGTTTTATAGACTTCTGAATGGCTCTCTATGCGTCAGTTGCTCCTTCTACATTATCCCAAATCCCATTAATATAATCGTTTACTATTATTCATCAAAAATAAACATCTGTATAATATAATGTTATATATTCATCAAAATAAACATCTGTCAATGTTAACCCCTGTTAATCAGGGGTTAATTCTGGCTCTGTCATCTTGTGTCACAAGCCTTTCTTTGTTGTTTTCCAAAAAACCAGAAACACATTCAGTTTGAATAAAGTTTATTACATTATCATGTGAAGCTGCAGGAAGTGTTTATTTTCCCAGGTTGGGTTTTCACAGCAAACAGCACCTGAACGCAGCACGACTTTTGGCATCTCAGTCATGACCGCAGACCTGCTCCATGACTGTTGCTATAGTAACCTGAAACTGTCCATGTACAACCTGACAGAGCGTTCCTTGTTTTCAGGTGTGAGATCTGAATCTCAGTTCACTTCTCTGTCTTTTCTTTTCCACGTGACACAGCGACGTTTCATAAAATAAAAACTCATCGGAGAGTTTTTGTATTACCACAGATACAGTTTTACACCAACAACCAAAAAAAAAAGAAAATCCTATAGAAAATCACTTATTATAATAGAAAAAGGTGATGAGATTCTCTGCGTTGCCATGGTGATAATCAGTGTTTCAGGTGGTCGACAGGCGACACCTATCGACCGGTCGTACTGTCCTCTTCCCCAGGTTTGGTTCAACTCACACAGTCAGTATACACAGGTTCAGCATAAATACAACTGCATCCAGAAGGTGAGACTTCGTTCGCCCTGAGTTTCGCCTCTCAGGCTGCGTTCAAACCCCGAACCCGATTAAAGTACTGTGAGCAGGTTACTCAGATCTTAATGCCACAGTGTAGAAATACTCGGTTACAGGTAAAAGTCTAGTGCTCAAAGTGAAAGTACTCATTTTGCAGAATGGATCATTTCAGAATGATATATCATGTTATTTGATTATAATTATTGATGCATTAATGGGTCGAGATCACTTGTGGTAAAAGTGGAGCTAATTATAAACGACTATATATACTGCTGGGGGGGTTTTTTGTATTAATAAGATAAATGTAGTAAATCAAAACGTAGAATATTTGCTCTGAAATGTGAAGTAAAAGTAAAACGCAGCACAAAATTAAACTCATTAAACACCTCACACTTGAACGCAGCACGAGTGAATGGACCACTGACTGTGGGAGGAATCTCCTCCTGAGAGACTGAACTCAGGGCCAGAAAATCTCACACACATTCCTCCTCAGAGTAAAGCGACCGTCAGTCGATCTGTGGGGTCGATTAACGATCATCAATCAAAATCAACAGTTTAAAGGATCAGTCTGTGGTTTTATATACATACATATATGTAAAGTTTAAACGAACCCAACGTGCAGACTCAAACCAACAGTGTCCGTCACTCTATGTAGATGTTCTCTGCTTTTCTTTGTTTGAACTCTTTATATCTTTACGTCTGATGACATCAGCTAATGGACTTTTTTCAACATTATTTGACATTTTAATGAACTGAGCTACAATAAAAAAAAAAAAAAGCTCTGCAGATAAACTGGAGATGAAAATACTTATTAGTTGCAGCTCTAAAAGAAAACTCCCACAGAGCACAGCATGGAGCAGTGGTGGAGGAGTTTGTTGAATGGTGATGAGGTCTTCCTCCAATAGAATACCTCAACATGGACATGGTTACTGACTTTAGGGAGACGGCGGCTCACTCACTATCTCACAGCGTCACAAGTGTCAGTGAAATATCTTGGAGCATCATCGACAAAGATCTGACATTTCATACACATTCAGAGGAGGTCTGTCAGGAGGGACAGCAACGTTTGTACGTCCTGAGGAAGTGAAATGTTTTTAATGTGGACAGAAAAACCATGTAATTATTTTATAAATCTTTTATCCACTCTGTCCTAACCATCTGTTTGGTTGCCTGGTAACCTGAGGAGTAATTCATCCTGTGTGTCCCCAATAACTCTGCTGAGTAAATTGTCATTTCATAGTGTTATGTGTGATGTGTCACTTTCTACCTGTTTTCTATCTGACTGTGTTTCAAGTTTCCCACCTGGGATGATAAAATGAAATCTGAACCTGATTATTGAATCTGAAAAACACTCAGTACTGTGGGTTTAATTGTATTGTAATAAAACATCAGTTTATTTGAAGCAGGAGGAACGAGTGCATTTGTTGGGGACTATTTTCAGTGGCGGATTAATCCACATTTGGTTCTCTAGTGAGTATTTGAGTGTGTGACTGAGTCAGAATAAATGTGTGTGTTCATGGTGATGAAGGAACATTTCCTGTAGTCTCTGGTGAAACGGTGGAGCTCAGAGGAATAAGATGTATCAGGGTGTCATTCACATGATAAAAGGAGACAGTCAGTGTTGGTTTGGATCTGCACATGGGATTTGTTGATTTTAAGGAAAATGGAGAATATAATTATGATAAATATTCTACCTTTAAAGTCAGGAGTCAGCAGCAGTTCGCTGCCTGTAACCTGATGCTCTTGTGAACTTCGGCTGCAGCTGCTCTCGTGTCTCTAAATAACTTCAGTGTGAGCAGTCTGCTCTCTACAGTTTTCTCGGGAATACAATTCAGGAGGAAACACTGATTGCTCTTAATTTTTTTTTTTTGGCATGAAAACAATCAAATGGCACAAAGTTTAGCCCTGTGAGTGACGAGTCCTCGTGTTCACACCCATTCCTGTGCAAAAACACCCGACACGGCAAATTAAAAATATACTAAAGCAGATAAAAATATCGACGCAGTCTTTTCCTCATATGACACAGTGCATCCAGGTTCATTAAATTGCAGTGTGCGGCTAACTGGCTAACGATGCTAACAGTCAGAGGAAGCCAGTCAGTCAGAAACAGAGACGTTTGGTTTCCTGGTGGTGTAAAAATCCCTGGTTTGAATGGAGTCTGCCGCGCTGCATTCACACGACAACAGAGAAACCACAATCAGTCTACAGAGGTCAGACTCTCAGGACGTTTCCTTCACTTTCTCACATTCAAGTGACGTTGGCGTTAAAGGCGGCGGGGACAGGAAGTCTGGACGCTCTCAGGACGTTAATGCAGGTGATCCAGTGGTGAACTAAAGAGTTTAACGGATAATTTCCACCTTTAAGACACTTCAACACTGTCACACATCTTCAGTCTGGGATGTCTGATAGATTCACTTGGGTTAGCCTCAAACTTCACATCAAAACTCTGAGAATCACTGTGACATTTTCTTTTAACCAAACAGAGAAATAAAATACTTCTTTAAAATTTGTGCCTCTTTGGGATCCTCAGCTTCCAGTTCAACAGAATCATCATGGATCTGGTTTGAGTGGTTTCCCTTTGACCTCAGAGGAGGAGCAGTGATGTCACAGGAAAAGGAGTAAATAATTTCCATTAATATTTCAATCGACATTAAAAACAGGAATTGTAAAAAGAATTTATTAATGAACGATTAATCATCAATAAATACAGTTTCAGTAAATCTGTTTTTGAATCTTAGATATTGATGGATTCATCGTTCATTTATGAATAATTTTTAATATTCCTGTTTTTAATTCCTATTAAAATATGAAATTAAAGAAAATGCTTTATTACTTTTCCTGTGACGTCGCTGCTCCTCCATACAGACAGAGATCAGAAGATTTTAATCCAATGGTTAACGAGGCTGACGTCTGTCCACATCTGTCACACGTCTGGTTCACTGGAGAGAATCCAGAATGTGTTTTAACGTCCGCCAAAGGAGCAGAAGGATTGTTGTAGATCACTGACGGATCGACTGAATGAGATCAGGACTGATGGACCCAGGAGATCCAGAACAGCCCAGAGATCAGATTTAACGGTGTTGAAGTGTGAAGTGTCAGGTGAGGTTTGCTTGGTGATAAAACTAAATGAGGTGAGCGTACATTCCCTGAAGAAACACCAGCCAGCAGTCACAAACATCCACGTACCACACAGATCCAGATCCAGATCCAGATTCAGGTCCAGAAGAGAGGAACTGAAACCCAGAGGAGCTCTGCACTCAGACGCTGTTGCATACTGTAATTTTACAATTTTAGAGGGAGAGACAGCGCCGGGGCGAGCCAGGTGGCGGAGACCAAGCGCACCTGCACAGCAGCAGCAGCAGGGGTGTGTTACATTCCTATGACAGTGCTGAGCAGAGGGGAGGTGCAATCAGACGGCACCAGTGCGTTCATTCACAGAAAGAAAGAAAGTCACCTCCAGTAACAATAATCTGTCTTCAAACCAGCCAATCAGAGTGAAGCGCTTTGATTTGTATCCCTACTTAGCATGAGTTAGCATGATATCATGTATTTAGCATGATAACCTTTAGAACCTTTTTCGCCGGGTTCTCAGTTTTGAAGCAATAAGTCGGAAACATTCAAATGTTTCAAGTTATAACTGAAAACTGATTATGTTTGATGCTAAAGTACGACGATTAACGTAGCAACGTGGTAGCATCAGTAGCTAAGAGCTGCAGCATTGTGAACTGTCAACTGATATGTCACGAAAATTACACTAAAATTACATTTATTAACAGCCAAAAAAGTTAATGGTC
The DNA here is from genome assembly GCF_002260705.1 of Seriola dumerili. Lineage (NCBI taxonomy): Eukaryota > Metazoa > Chordata > Actinopteri > Carangiformes > Carangidae > Seriola > Seriola dumerili. The sequence continues at coordinate 291,086 of NW_019175038.1, read as the reverse complement.
GATAAAGTGAATTCTTTATAGTGTATTCACTACACAGTGGTCACTATAGACAAGTGTACAGTGACAATTAACTATTTTGGCAGTTAATTTCCAAATCATGTAGTATGATGACATTTTTACGCTTGCTCTTAGCTAGCAAACGTTCGTTAGCAAGATGGCTAACTAACTCTATAGGGAATATTCATAAACTTGGTAGTGCTGTTAGATTGCTAGCTAGTAGTTAGCCAGCTCACTAACTACCTAACCTCAGTTTAGCAGCACAACTTTTAATAACATAATTGCAAAATTTCAATAATGGGGACAAAGCTAACAAGCTAACTTCTCAATATTTTATAATGCTAACAACAGTGATGTGAAATGTGGGATGCATTGTAGCTGCGTAGTACTTGTTCATAATCTTGTAAACCTGCTCATTAGCTAGTAAAGGTTAGTTAGCTAACCAGTCCAAATTGGCTAACACTGGTTTATTAGTAACAAAGTTTGTGGAGTGAGTTATAGCCACTTTTTTTTTTTTAAGAGTACAAAATTGACCTAACCCTAAACGGTGCAGAGACCCGAGTGTCCGAGAGTGCTTTTTTTATTTTACCGATGAGCTCAGTTTATAGTCCTCTACATTGACTCCCTAGATGGTGAGGAGGGAGGAGAGAATGAGTGAGTGATTTTGGACACAACCATAGCATCCCTCCTCTGTTACTGAGCAAATGTGTGTTAGCTAGAGTTAGGTGTTAGGTAGAGGACTGAATTACAAACAGCTTTTTTACTGCAGGAAAATAAAATGTTGATGGTAATTAATACATTTTTGGCTGCTAACAAGTTCATTCTGTATTTGGCTTATTGATGTCACAGGTGACCGTTTGGAAATGTGATTGGCTGGCTTGATGACAGACGACATTTCAACTGACAACGACAAGTTTTAAACTTTAAATAAAGAAACAGAGTAAAGACAGGCTGTAGAGGACAGTAGCTGCTTCCTGTTTGTTCTGGTAAATTCCCAGTCCAGTCTACCTGGATCCAGTTTCCTGATGGTCCAGTTCATAGTCTGACCCCTAGCTGATTTCAGGGCTGCCATCTTGGCTCCCAAATTGTTTCCTGGCTGTTGCTAGGTAACCAGCTCTGCGGGGACAGGGACTGAGGTTGAAGAAGAAGAAGAGGAGGAGAAGAGAGAGTGTCATCCAGGTGTGGTAGGCGGGGCGCCCTGAATGGTTAAACAGGTGGTGCAGGGGCGGGTCTTTGAGGCACCAGCGGCTGTGATGCAGCAGAAGGTTTTGGTTTTCTGAGGAAGAAATTAAAAACAGAAGTCAACATCTCTAACACTAAAACTGCAATATCTCCTTTTTACTTTTCTGTTTCTACACCTGTTCAACAAACTGGGTACAACATGGGTCAGAATTTGAGCTGTTAAGGTAGATTTGATCCCCAATAGAGCCAGGCTAACACCACCACCCTTCAGACTCAGCTTCTAGGCCAAATTAGCTTTGATATATGTCTAGCTTCAATACTTTAGATAATAAATCGTTTAGAGTTAGTTTCAACTTCTAGGTCCAGTTGGCTGAGAGTTAGTTTCTAGGGCCAGTTAGCTTAGTTTCCACTTCTAAGTTTAGCTTGAGCGGCATTAGCTACAACTTCTAGGTCCAGTTAGCTCGACTTAGTTTAACTTGTAGATCCTCACACAGATATTAGTTTATACTATATACTGTAGCTATACAAGCTAACAAGTGACAGAGCTAGCTAACCCTAACCCTCACCAGTGCTGTGCTAAGCTAACTAGCTCGATAAGTGCATAGTGAACACCTGTTGGTGATATAGAGCCACCTGTACTTGTGTTGTCATCTGTTTATACTTATTTTTTTTAACTTATTTTCAAATACATTACTAGAATTTTTTGTCTGTTAGAGCTACCAGTTTCCCCCTGTTTCCAGTGTTTGTGCTAAGCTAAGCTAACCATGTACTAGACACAGATGCAACTGATCCATCTGGAAACACCTGATTCTGGAGAAGACGGAGAACAAGGAGGTTTATCAAACTTATCAATACTTTGTCTTTGAGGATGACAGATCATTCTTTACTCTGGAAATAAAAGAAACCTCTACTCAAGGTCCACTTTCTAGCTTATCACTGTCTTCATCAGTGGATGGAGTTTACTCAGGCGTATTCTCATCACATGAGTTTTGGATAACACAGTGAGATTTAGTTGAAATCTCCAGAAAAATACCGTAAGAGGACCTTATGTTGAGATTTTCAACAGCAACAGTGAAACAAACAGTTTAGTGTTATTGTTCTTACAGAGGAGGAGGAGGAGGCCTCAGAGTGTGGGGGGGAGCAGTCCTGCTGGTCTCCACCACCTGATCACACAGAGAGAAAATGCATCATTTTCTGATTAGTTTAAATTGTTGTTTGGTCTTTTATTAATTCATTTTAACAGTTAAGATAGATTCTTAGTATTTTTTCTTTGTCCCTGCATGATGCTGTTTCTAAGGCAGGGTGTAGTTATGGTAAGAAATACTGAAATGTCTTTAATATATTGCATTTTTATTTTTCTTATAGTCCAACAATTTCTCAGGTTGTTGAACCCTTTATATTTACAGACACAGTGCTAATGACGTGACCTCAGTATCCTTAGCCATGGAGGGATAATGATGCAACAGGCACCTGAGCACAGACATGAGAAAAGCACCCCACCCCTCCTACATAGAAACAAGAGCCCCAGACTGAAAGAGACAGAAACACACACCAAGTTTTGTGTGTTTGTAGTTGTTTTGTGTCTGTTTGTAGTTTTTTGTGTCTGTCTGTAGTTGTTTTGTGTCTGTAGTTGTTGTGTGTGTTTGTAGTAGTTTTGTTAGTAGTAGTCTTTCATTGACATGTTGCAGTGAAGCCCAGGGGCGTCCTGATCCTCTGGGCTCAGGGTGTGTAATCTATCCGTGTCCTCAGTAGCAGCTACAACCCTGATGATGATGATGATTTTGTCCACTGACAGTGAACTCTAACTGCTTTTCTTTACATTCTTTTTCACTGTTGTTGGAGCATTTTCGGCCTTTATTTTGATACTAGGAGTGGACAGGAAGTAAGGGGAGGGAGAGAAGGGATGACATGACCGAACCCATCATCACTTTTCCTCCAAGAGAAATAGAGACAACCTGAGAACATAGAGACACTGAATACCAGGTCAAAGCAAAGTAAATCAAAGTTGGTGTTAAAACCTACAGAAAGAACTAAAAGTGGCAGCAGCAGCAGCAGCAGCAGCAGAACAGAGTTCAGAGCACCACAGTAGTAGCATTAGAGCAGTGGCACTAGTACTACAGTAGTAGTATTACAGTGTAAGTAGTATTTTACCTCCTGTGGTGGCAGCAGCTGAGCGTGGTGCTTCACATGGAGAGAGCAGAGGATGTGACGACTCATTAATTTAAATTAGTTCTAACGAATCATCCAGACTGTCAGTAACAAACACACAACATGTAGATCCACAGAGTCTACCATGTGTTGATCACTAAACCTAAAGCAGCTGATATAAACAGTCCAATGACAGTTTCTATCATCACTCCGCCTCTATGTTACATCCGCTCGGTCTGGAAGTGGTGAACTCACCCCGTCTCTGACGATGTTGTTGGCGTTGCCCCGGGCAACAGATGGAGGCTGCGCTCTGGGAGGAGGTCCCCTGCTGGGATTGGCTGTAGCTGCACCATCGGCTCTGAGGACAGAACGTGAGAAAAAGGTTTAAAAAAAATATATTGTACCATTTTTCTTAGTTTTCACTTCATTTATATTAAACATGAAGAAAAAGATCAAAATATAAGATAAAATCTGTAAGCATCAACTACTTATGAGGGTAATTAACACTGCATCTCCTAAATCAAACTCATTTTCAAAATCATAACTATGTTGCATAAAAATGTATGATACAGATCCAGGTTTTGGATCTGTATCATGAAGTTTCCATGTATGTGTTTTTGCAGACGTGGACTTCCACAGTATCGGCTGTAGTTGTTGCGTCCTGCACATGTTCACACTCACTGGTATCCCTGCGACCTCTTCCTGCGGCTCAGCCCGAGTCGTCGCAGCAGCTCGTTCCTGCGCAGGAAAACAAGCGCACCCAGAGCGAGCAGAGGGAGGACGAGGAAGAAGAAGACCAACAGACCGTCTCTGAGAGACGTGTCTTTATCTGAGGAGGACAGCCAGAGTTTATGTCAACAGTCTGGACTCGCACTGCAGGAATTCCACTGTAACCCAAAACATGTGGTGCCTTTAATGTGAAATCTATCATTAATATTTTCCAGCATTCTATTAATATTTTTCTGACAATTTTTCTGACATTTAATTGATATTTTTCCGTTGCAGGATGACCACCACTTCACCTGACAAGTTCTCTGCTAAGGTTCTGGAAATATTAATGACTTAATGATTTATTATTGTGATTACTGAACTAATTTTTGACATTTCGTTAACATTTCTGTGCAGATTTTTCTGACATTTAAAAAACATTTTTCAGAGATAACTCATGAAACACATGATGGAGTCTGATTTACACTTTCTGACGACATGTTTCTCTCTGATGTCCCTGATCCGCTGCTCACTGCAGCCGATCACAGTGACTTCGTTGTACTTCATTTAAAAAATGTAAACAAACATCAGCTGGTAATGAGGTTGTTGTCCTCAGTGGTTCTGGGCTCTGATTGGACGACCTCAAGTTGAATCTGGCAGCGCTGACAGTAAGTTTAAAGGTGAGCGTACCGTTCCACGTGGGTCCGCTGTCCATGCTGCCTCCGTAACCTTTGACCTCACAGAAAGGCGGAGCCCAGCCGTCCTCACAGTGACAGTTCCTGTTGCTGTTACACACCTGACGGGGACAGAGACAGGTGAGTGTGTGATGAAATGATACACCTGAGGGACAGACAGGAAGGTAGACAAGTGGGTGTGTCTCACCCCGTGTCCGTGACATTTCTTCTCCACGTCACAGTTGTAGCTCAGGACGTCGGCGCTGCGGCACTCAAAGTTCATACACACCTGAGCACCACAGAAGAAGAAAATGACCATGAACACCTCCTCCTCCTCCTCTTCTTCTTTCCTACTCCCTGTCCTTGTCTCCTCCCCCTCCCCTCCCCCTCCTCACCTTGTTGTCCCCACACTTGGTCCCCTCGTTCACCATGCCTGGGTCGGGGACGTCTGATCCCAGCATGAAGTCCACTCCGTAACATTTGGCGCCGGCGATCGGCGTGCTGATGATCGACGGTTCGATGCCAAAAACCGTTACTGCCTGAACGTTGGAGCACTGCAGCTTCCCACACAGAGCGTTTCTATGGAGACAGAGACAATCATCAGCACTGTTAACACTGTGTGTGTGTGCATGTGTGTGTGTGTGTGTGTGTGTATGTGTGTCTGTGTGTGTGTGTGTGTGTGCATGTGTGTGTGTGTGTGTGTGTTACCTGCTCTCACACTTCTTGTAGCCGTAGTTCTGGTAGCCACAGTTGCCGAAGCGATCGCCTTTACTGTTGACGTCTTTAAAGCAGATTTCAGGAGCAGCCTTCGCCTCTGAGGAGGAGGAAGAAGAGGAGGAGGAGGATGAGGAAGAAGAGGAGGAGGAGAAGGAGGAGGAGGATGAAAAAGAGGAGGAAGAAGAGGAGGAGGAGGAGGAGGAGGAGGAGGAAGAAGAGGAGGAGGAGGAGGAGGAGGATGAGGAAGAAGAGGAGGAAGAAGAGGAGGAAGAAGAGGAGGAGGACAAGCCTGTTTAACAAAAGTGACACTGAAAGAAAATCTTCATGGCATCAGGGAATGGATGACGGATGAATGAATGAATGAATTAATTAATGGATGGATGAATGAATCAATGGATAAATGAATGAATGGACGGATGAATGAATGGATGAATGGATGGATGAATGAATGAATAGATGAATGGATGGATGGATGAATGAATAGATGAATGAATGGATGGATGAAGGAGTGGATGGATGAATGAATAGATGAATGGCTGAATGGAGGGATGAATGAATAGATGAATGGATGAATGAATCAATGGATAAATGAATGAATGATGGATGACTGACTAGATGAATGAATGGATGGATGAATGAATAGATGAATGGCTGAATGGATGGATGAATGAATGGATGGATGGATGAATGAATGAATGAATGAATGGATGGATGAATAGATGAATGGCTGAATGGATGGATGAATGAATGAATGGATGAATGAATGGATGAATGGATGGATGAATGAATAGATGGATAAATGAATGAATGGATGGATGACTGACTAGATGAATGAATGGATGGATGAATGAATAGATGCATGGCTGAATGGATGGATGAATGAATGGATGGATGGATGAATGAATGAATGAATGAATGGATGGATGAATAGATGAATGGCTGAATGGATGGATGAATGAATGAATGGATGAATGAATGGATGGATGAATGAATAGATGGATAAATGAATGAATGGATGGATGACTGACTAGATGAATGAATGGATGGATGAATGAATAGATGAATGGCTGAATGGATGGATGAATGGCTGAATGGATGGATGAATGAATGAATGGATGAATGGATGAATGGATGAATGGATG
>NW_019175038.1:234518-274518 GCF_002260705.1 Seriola dumerili | reverse complement strand
GCAGACGTTGCCTCTGAGTGTGTGTGTGTGAGAGAGAGAGAGCTGCAGCTACCAGCAGGTATGGGATTACTGCAGAGATGAACACATGGCACCTGACTCTGTGTGTGTGTGTGTGTGTGTGTCTGAGGTGAGTCAGGACAGGAAGTCAGCGGTGGACTACATCGTCCAGCTGCCAACAGCAGCTCGTCTGTCCTTTAACACAGCGGGGGTCAGAGGTCAACAGAGGAGCGGGGGAGGGACGAGGTTTATTAACGAGGTTTTCCATGAGAGAGAAAAATGAAAGGATGAAATGAAGGACAATAAGTGACAGTGTGTTCACGACCTGCAGGCTGACAGCCAATCAGATTTCAGAGTTTCATGATTCAGTCTCATCATTCGTGGATTAAACAAACATCAGAGGAGCTGCTACGTGGCTGTTCCCTTTGGACAGAGCCAGGCTAGCTGTTTCCCCCTGCTTCCAGTCTTTATGCTAAGCTAAGCTAAGCTAAACTGAGAAAACAAGTTTATTAAACTAGAGATGTTGAGTTGAGTGGAAATGTTCAAATGCAGTGTGTGTGTGTGTGTGTGTGTGTGTGTGTGTGTGTGTGTGTGTGTGTGTGCGCGCGGGCGTGCGCCAAAACTACTAACAAAGCAGGACTCTCCAGTTTGTTGTCTGCAGAGAATAAAAATCATCTGAGAGCAGGAGAGAAAACATGGCTGCAAGCGCGCAAACACACACACGCACACACACACGCATACTCACACTCACACACACACACTCACACACACATGCATACTCACACTCACACACGCACACGCACACACGCACACACACACACACACACACACTCACACACACTTAAATCACACTTTTATATGGCGTCACTCGCTGCAAGCGATCTCACATTTCACCAGTGTGTGTGTGACAAATACAAGTTGAACAGGTTCCAGCATGTAGGGTGGGAAAGAGGATGACAGCACACACACACACACACACACACACACACACACACACACACACACACACACACACACACACACACACACAGGCAGCAGCTTGTCTCTGTTCTGAGGGTTTTAATGTCCAGCTGTCCGACTCTTAGTGACCAGGATTTGCTTCATGTCACTTTTTAATTAGGAATCAATCAATGCACCAGCTGATCCAGCTCAGAGTAAAGTGACTGTGTGTTTCAGAGTCACTGTGCACAGCAACAATCTGCTGCTGACTCAGCACGCTGACAGGAAGTAGACCTGACCAATCAGCTGACCCCGTGCTGCTGAGTCTGTATTTCCTGAGGTCAGAGGTTACCACAGCAGCAAGAGAATAAAAGACACCAGGAAGTAAAACAAACAGAGGGAAAGGCTCATTACCTGATTGGGCAGTCGACCGTCCAGGTCCCGCCTCAGCCTGCCCCCCACGGCTCGAGGGACCGTCAGCTCATAGGAGGAGAGGTGTTCAGTCTGCTGAGAGTCTGCGGAGGGAAACAGCGGGTCAGTGTCTGAGCTGCTGTCAGCTTCATTTTAAATCATCAGTCTATTCTAGTCTTCACTGGAGAGGGGCGTGTCCTCAGTTTGAGCTGGCCGATTAATCTAATTTCATTTTTGATTACAATTTTGACTTCTACCGATTATGAAAACAAGTGAATCGAGATAAAACGATTACTGTGCCGCATTCTGTTTCACAACAAATTTCAGAGCTCAGTCCACAGAGAAATGCACACAGCCTGTATTCAGAAACTGAGCCTTAAAACCAGCCGTCAGGACTTCTGGAACTTTGTGATGTCACAACAAAGCAGTCACCAAGCCCCGCCCACCTGGACCCACCATCCAAACCTTGCAGGATTTGGTTTCTCTGAGTGTTTTTACCTGAAATCTGCTTTATTTTTATTGGATCAGTCAGAAAACAGTCAGCCAATCAGAAGAGAGGCTCAGAGCTTCCTATCCTCTGATTGGCTCACAGACCTGTTGTTACTAGAGCTGCAGAGAGAAGCCTGAGAGAGGAGATGTAAAACTACACTGAGATGGTTTTATATCTTCTTATGGATCAACACTTCAAATAAAACACAGAAAAAGAAGAAATGTGGAGCTTTAAAACCTCAACTAGAATCACCTGATGTCACAGTGAAGTTGACCTTTGACCTGTTTGTATTATAAAATGTCATCACTTTTTTTTTTTAATCCTTAAAGACATTTGTGTTAAATTGTGTCATAAGTTGTGAGTGAATTCTTGAGTTATGGCCAAAAATGTGTTGAAGGTCAAAGTCACCTGGACCGCGACCTCTGACCTCTGACCTCTGACTCCCAAATTCTATTTAGTTGATTGTTGAGTCCAGATAAAAGTTTGTGCCAAATTTAAAAATCTTCCCTGGAAGTTTTTCCTGAGATATCGTGTCCACAGGAAACAAGACGCCTCTGACCACAGCTCAGTTCAGCAAATCCACGTTACACTCTTTAAACCCTGGACTCTGAACCCTGAGCTCAGCTGCCGCGACAGACGGCCGTCTCTGGATCCCCGTGACACTGAGGGAGCCTTCACCACAGGAGGATGAAGAATGAAGTTCTGCAGACTCTGTTTCCTCTGGTTTCTCTCAGTGGATTTTCTGGGTGTTCACTCATGACGGACTTCAGAGATAATGATCTCCTCAGGAAGCGAAACTCACACTGAATCTAAAAATATGTGTTTCATGGCTGTTTCGAAGGCACCCTTCCTCATTTCACGTCGTATTCCGATTGGTCGGTTTGGGTCGGAGCAGAGTCTCGCTGCGAGTCGTTTAGATTCAGCGTGTAGAGCAGCCTTTTAACATCTTTGACTCTGTGACAATCAGAGACCCAAACATGAGGAACAACAACAGACACGACCTCTGTGACCTCTGTGACCTCTGTGACCTCTGTGACCTCTGTCTGTCTGTTACATAAAGTCTTTGTGTTCATATTACTGCCGGCTTAGCAGCTGTTTGTTTGCCTCCTTTCATGGAATGAATGAGGCATTTATGATTGTGTGTGTGTGTGTGTGTGTGTGTGTGTGTGTGTGTGTCTCCGTCAGTTTCCAGGTCAGAAACGCTGCCTGCTCATCTCTGAGGACAAAGACTTCACATTTAAATCATATTTAAAGGGACAGTTCAACATTTTGTGCTTTATTATTGATTCTGAGATTAGCTTCAGGGTCAATTGAAATAATCCGAACAATAAAAACACAAACGTTTACTGAACAGAAAGTTCAAGTACCTGTTTTTTTTCCTTCCCATGATCTTTATGTTATCTTATTATTTTGCACTTACACATTTATTTTTTGTGAATTTTGTGATTTAGTGTAATTATTTAATCATTTGTTCACTTATTTTTTTATTTCTTTATTTAATTTGTTTCTCTTGGATAATGTTCAAATCCAAAGGACAGTCCGTCGACCTTTATATCATCTGTTTTATAACTGCAAATGTACATGAATATCATTTTATAATCCTTTCTTACTATATACATGACACTGGTACAACACACTGCATGTTTAACTGTCTTTTAACTATTTTAACATTTGAGAATAGTTGCGAGTGTCTGTGACTGACTGACTGATCACAGTTCCACCATTGGTCAGTCGAATGCCATGTGATTTAGTTGGAGTTTTCCCATTGGCCGTCGGTCTTTCAAAATGAATTGGTGCAAACTGTTTCTATTAGGAGGCGTTCACAGACTGCAGTGTTGACAGCACAGAGCATTTGATGTCACTTGACTAACTTCTTGTCCTGTTGTGTTTCACTTCAATTTTATATTTTAAAACATCTGATTCACAAACAAACTATTCTGAATTCATTTCTGATTTCTACTCCCTCTCCCCCTTGAAGGGGACGTTTTCTCTCTGGTTGGTCCGAGGACGTCGCTGACGGACTCTTCCTCTGTTGCCGACCATCACGCCGTCAAATAACCCTCCACCCACTGAATCACATCCTCTCTCAAACTCCTTCCTCCTTCTTCTTACTCAGCTCTCAGCTCTTCAGTCTGAGGCTTCACACCACTCGTCTAAACCTCAGAGCAGCAACAAGACCTGCAGCCTGAGCTCTGTCACAGACTGGGTAAACACCACGGCCCCATCTGTGAAGACACTGAAAACGCTTAAATGTATAACTGCACTAGAATCCTCTCCTCGTGGTCGTATCCCTCCTCCACTCAGACTAGTTCCAGGTCACATCCTGTTCATCCAGAGCCAGAGAAAATATTAAATATTTGTGTGAAACTTTGTCATAATTGCTGTAAAGTCTAGAGTTATGGCTGAAAAGTGTTTTCTGACCTTTGACCTTTGACCACCAAAATTTATTCAGTTCATCCTTGAGTCCAAGTGAACGTTTGTGCCAAATTTGAAGCAGTTCTGTCAAGAGATATCGTGACCATGAGAATGTGATGGACGGACAACCCAAAAACAAAATGGCCGCCGGCACGGAGGAATAAAAATGTTGAAAAAAGACCTCGGTTCAAACACTGACGACCGACTGATGCTGGATTAAAGAGCAGTCCAGAGTAAATCCAGATCAGACAAACATTCACCAGTCTGGACCCGTGTCAGGTAAAAACATGATGCTTTGTGTGTTTGTTATTGTGACGTCTGATCCTGATCCTGCTCTCTGCAGGTCTGCTGACAACCCAGTTAACCCCGCACATCAACTGGAGATTTGTCTAATCTAATTTAATCTGGCTTCATGTTGACTTTCTCTTCTTCTAACAAACCAGACAGACGTCGAACAGAAGCTTCAGGAATCTTCAAGAACATTGAGAGAAATCAGAACAAAACCTGGAAAAAACTCTAAAGAAAATCGAGACAAGTGAAGAAAGTGTAAAAAACATCCTAAAGAGGAACCTTAAAGAAAACCCCGAGATGAAACTAAAGCTAAGAAAAATCTAGATTTTTAGGAAAATGTGGGGAAAATCTAAAAATAAAATCAAGAGAAAATGTTGAACAAATTCAGAGACCACCACTGTAGTTTTGTCTTACTTCAGTGTTTGTGCTGCTGTCTGCTGTCGGCTGTTACTTTTCATTTGTTTTTGGTGAATTAACACTGAGTGGTATTTGTGTTGTAACAAGCCGAAGGTTCAAGCATATAAACAGCACTGCTGGCTGATACATTGGTGAAGGACTGGTTTAATATTAGTATCATGTAACTTTAGTTTTTTCAGTTTGTATCTGGTGAGTTAAAAAAAAAAAGTGGAAAAAAAGAAAAACGTGAAAAGAAATGAAAAAAAAAATGTTGATAAATCCTGAAGAATGAAGAGAATTTAAAGAAGGTTTAAAGAAATCCTAAAGAAAAGCCACAGAAATATTAGAAAATCTAGAGAAACTTACAAAAAAAAAGCCTGAAAAAAAAACAGAAATCTATTCAAATTCAAACAGACTGCTAAAAGAAATTCTGGAAATGTTTTAATGGAAACGTAGAGGAAAAACTTCAAGTGAAACTTTTTACGAAACCTAAACAAATCAAAATTAAATCCTGAATGTAGAAAATCTACAGAAATCTCAAAGAAAACTAAGAAACATTCAAACCTCACATGAAAAAGTACAGACACGGTCAGAGGCCCTGAAGTGAACACAGACAAACTCTCAACAGGAAGTTGAAGAATCTGTTTTCTTTTTCTCTTTATCCTCAAAACAAACAAAAGAAACGTCACAGAGCTCAGGAGCAGATCTGGATCTGGATCAGCCAAGTGGGTTAAGATGTTCTGCACCTCAGGAATCTGACCTGATCTCGCATCGGCCAATCAGAAGCCACACCTGACCTCTTTCATACGCCTGACATGCGGCCAATCAGAAACTAACTAAACCACACATGACCTCTGACCTCTCAGGTGGTTTGGAACCAGAGATCCTCTCGGGTCACAGGCAGCAGGTCTGTGATGATCTGTGTGAACAATAACCTGGAACTGTCTCTGCCTGCAGCCTGGATGAGCAGGAGGAGAAATCAAACTACACATAACAAACTCAACAATGTTTCTTATCATCAGGACTGACGCTGCGTTCAGGTGAAAGACGGCGTCAGAAATTCTCAGATGGTTGGTTGTAAAAACGGACTCAGGCCAGCTGAGTTTCCACTCAGGTGTGCTTTTTTGCACAAATTGAAAATACAAATAAAAACAGGATTGAATAGAAACAAGCTTCCACACAGCTGGTTTGGATCTGTGCGCGAGATCTGTGCACGAGACAGACAATAAGAGAAATGTAGAAAAACAGCAGAGTGAACCTTCACCAGAGAACGTCTCTGGACACAAAGCTGAATGTGAATGTGAGTCAGTTTGTTCATGTTCAGTTCAGAGGGAAAAAAACAGAGTGAGTCATCATTCAGGGAAACAGGGAGGACTGCTGCTGCTGTGTGTGTGTGTGTGTGTGTGTGTGTGTGTGTGTGTGTGTGTGTGTGTGTGTGTGTGTGTTGCTGCTGCTGGTTCCTGTAAATGTAATCACTCAGATTTATTCAGAATCTCTGTTTGAGAGTCTGTTTCTGTTTCTGTCAGCTCACAGCCAACACACACTCTCACACACAGCAAATACACAACACACACTCTCACACTCACACACACACACACACACACACACACACACACACACACACACACACACACACACACACTCTGTTACATTCTAAGTGTTAAACAGGGTTTAGTTCCTGAGCGACTCGGCTGTGAACGCTGTGGCCGATGACGCTAAGCTGCTTAAAACTCAACCTGCCTGAGTGACACACACACACACACACACACACACACACACACACACACACACACACACACACACACACACACACACACACACACACCGAGAGGAGAGCTGGTGGCTCAACAGTTCACGAAGAAACAAACCAACAAATCAATATCTGATCCTGAGTCAGTTCTGATTCCCACTCTGGTCAAACAGAAGCCTGGAGCGTACGGAGGCTCGGTCACGTCGAATGTTTCATCTTTAATGATCCACTAATAAAAGCAGGTTTACAGCAGATAACTGTCACTATCTGTGATATCACAAACCTCAAAACACAAACGTCCCTGTTCTGTTTAACTCCACCAGCAGCGTCTCGTCACATCTAATGCCTTGTTTTTACTGTGTTGTGAGGTGTCCTTGAAAGGCGGCTATAAATAAAATGTATTATTATTATTATTATTGCTATTATTATTCTGCCCATGCACTTAGCTTCCAGTTTATTAGGAACACCTGACTAATGTTATAGTGCAGCCAAACAAAACGTGGGCTGCAATAAAATTAGAAATAAATTTGACTTTTTCAAGACTGAAGAAAAACTGATTTCACATTTGAATCTATAGCACTAAACTCACCTGTGTGATTTCATCATCTCACCTGAGACCTTTCATAATAAAATAATAAGTATCATTTAGGTGTGGACGGGTGTTTCTTATATTTTCTCACAGCAGCACAAGCTTCACCCTCCACAATGATCCTACAGCTGAGGAGGGGTCAGTGTGGGGCAGGGGAGGGAATAATAATATATAACAATAATATAATGTGAATAACGTTATTGATCATTATTTGTAGGCACAGTGTAATGAAGAGAAGAGTGCTTACAAAAAATAAATCCTGATTTGGAGATGGTTTGTAAATCTTGTTTTCATTTTTATTAGAAGTTTCAATTTTTCTTTTTTTTTATTTCTATTTTCTATTTTTATTTTTTATTTTTTTTATGCTGCACATGTACCAACCACCTCCTTTTTTATTTTCATATTGCCCATGTAGAGAACAGTCTATGCTGCTTTATACACTGTTTCTGTACAGTACAACACAGCAGTACAGTGTGGTGTAGAGACACTACAGTGTAGTAGTATTACTATTTTGTATATTATAGTACTGTGCAGTGCAGTATAGTACAGTGTTGTCATATATTATCTAGTACCTAGAACAGTATGTTGTACATAATGTACATAATGCAATATTGTACAATACAAGTACTATTACAAAGTAGTAGAGTAGTAGTAGTAGTAGTAGTAGTAGTGTACAGTCTAGTGCAGTATAATGTAGTGGTGTACTGTACAGTACCCTACAAGGTAGTACAGTGTAGTACGCGATAGAGTAGTACAGTGTAGTAGAGTACATTATGTAGTACTGTGCAGTAGAGTGCAGTGTGGTTAGTACAGAGTAGTACTACAGTGTAGTGTATCACAGTACTTTATGGAGTATTGTTATGTACAGAGTAATACGGTACAATACTACAGAACACAGTACAGTGTGTAGTATTGTACTTGTTCATACACACACACACACACTTCTTCTTCACTGCTTATTTACACACAGCTCTGTCCTGAACCCCCCCCCCCCCCCCTCACCTCTGCAGAGTGAGTGTCCGCTCAGCAGCAGCAGCAGACAGCAGACCTCCAGCAGCTCCACTCTTCCTCCCATCTTCCTCTCCTTCTTCTTCTATGGAAAATAAATGTCACCGGGCGGCAGCTCTCTCACACACTGTCCTCCTCTTGTTGCTGTAGCTTGTATTCCTGTAGTTGTTGTAGTTATAGTTGTTGTTGTTGTTGTTGTTGTTGTTATAGTTGTTGTTGTTGTTGTTGTCTTCCAGCCCTCTGCCCCCGCAGAGCCTCATGCTAAACACCCAGCAGCGGTTTTCTTCCTCGGCCGAGCCATTCCCGTCTGTCCCGGCTGCTGATCCACCGTGAGCGACCCGCCGCAGCTCCGACGTTTCCCGCCGCAGTTTGACTCGTTATCTGTGTGAGTTAAAACACAAACTGTGGCTGAAACAAACTGTTTCCTCTGTTCCTGTGGAGTGTCCTCTCCCCGGGCAGCGGAGTACTCCTCTGCTCCTGAACTCGACCATCTAAACCAGCGTCCAGTCAGCGGAAACGCTCCCTGCTTCTTCTACACAACTTCAAAATAAGAGTCCAACCGCCCCAGGCACATTCTGTCAGAATGGATTTCTAGCACGAATACTGGAGCCTGTAGTAAAATTAAAGTTATAAAAACACCCAGTGAAATACAAAAAGGGACATTTTTTTCAGAATGAAAATTTACTTCTTTTCTTGCAACATGTATGAAGAGTTTATACAATATGATGCTTTGTTATAAATTGAACCACCCAACAGTAAATACAAGTAGAGCCGAAATGGTAAGTAAACTCATAAAAAGTCAATTGGCAACTTTTTTGATTACCACTACAACAATAAAATCCTGCTTTGGAATGAATGTATGAACAATAGTAATAATAATAATATATTGATATAATAAAATTGCGTAACAGTCACAGGGTCCATTTTTCTGCATTGAGTCCTGTTTTCCCCCTGATTATACTTTACCTTTATACCGTGGTAATATTTTCACTGTTTTACTTGCAAAACAGTATTTTTACAATGTGGTAATTGTACAATGAGATTCTATTGTTGCTTTAAAAACACCAGGATAAAACAACAGGAAGTAAAAACTATATTTAAAAAAAATACTGTATGTCATTAGACTACTGAATGTCTAAATTCTAAAATGTTCCAAGTTGTACACTAAAGAAAGTTAAATGTTTTGTAATTGTATATTGCTGAATATCACACTATATTACTATCAATGTTATGTATCGCACATGCCAATGGCAAATATTTGTTCAGGTCATGAAATATAATAAACAATATATTGGAAAATCATGTCTTATTTAATTCACATATTACTTATAAGCCATTAACTTTGAATATTTTGTTTGTGTAGGGTTAAAAAAAAATTGTTTTGCACAAAAACGTTACATTTTCTTGAAAACACGAACTTAAACATAACAAAGTGCATCCATTTGTGCC
This sequence comes from Seriola dumerili, assembly GCF_002260705.1. Taxonomy (NCBI): domain Eukaryota; kingdom Metazoa; phylum Chordata; class Actinopteri; order Carangiformes; family Carangidae; genus Seriola; species Seriola dumerili. The sequence goes on along the minus strand of NW_019175038.1, from coordinate 264,783 downwards.
AAAAACTGTCAAACAATGCCGTAATAATTCGTGTTTAACACGAGGTTTGTATTTTCTTCTTCCCACATTGCTGCTATGACTGTAAAGCTTTTATTTTGAAGTCAAACTATAGGTTCTGTTTCTGTTCACGTGACCAAACTAATCTCCAGCTTGGGGGGGGGGGGCGACTTCAGATGCGCAGACACCACATATCGGACTGTGCCGTGAAGCAAACCGAGCGCCCCCTGCCTTCACGATAAGTTTATTACAATTTGATCGTAAAGGTGAAACCGTCCCGCTCAAAGTTCGACCTTCACTGAAACACCGCCGGGACGTCCGGGCGCCTCGTTCAAACACACCTTTAAAGCGTCCGGCGCTCAGCCAATGGAAGAGACTTGAGTTTGTAACGTGATCCCCGATTGTCTGTCTCAAATTTAACACCAACGAAGAAGATAGTGATGCGTTCAGGTGTCTCTGGTAAACTCAACAGTGTGGAAATATGAGTTTATTTCACTTAAATATTTTTTTTGTCAATTTCATATATTCAGAGTGAATGTTATTTCCAGGAAAACCGGATTCTGAGAAATCAAATTAATTGATTGGTTATTGATTAATTAGCAGCAACACCTAAAACAGCGCAGTTTAGAAGACATAAAAATATTTTATTTATACTCAAATTAGAGCTACAATTAACATTTCTCTCTATTATTTAAATAATCATTTAGCCAACACCGAGGTGACATCTTTAAATGTCCTGTTTTTTCTCACAATTATTATTAATATAAGACCAAAAAAATGATGAAAACAAATGATGAAAACTGTCACTTGCACTAATAAATATAATTATTTAGAAATTTCTGTCAACCGTTTGTGCACATTAAGCAACTTCCTGTGGGTCCCAACCAAAGGAAACTAACAAATACCAATGCAGATACAAACAGGTATTTTACTTGGGAAACTTGGTGTCAATATAAACAACAAGTGCAAGGTACAAAAGATTTTGAAAAAACAGAATGTCCCTGATTTACTGCATCAGTTAAAATGGTGATGGTGGGAAACATCAACGTGTGATAAGTGTTCAGAGAAACGAACACGCTGCTGGTTTGGGTTTAAACAAGGGATGTGACTCTGTTCTAACCGTCTTCGGGCAGAAGCTGTTTTCAGGTTCTCGAGGTTGGAGGTTCTTCCTTCCGCAGGACGGTTCTACCGTCTCTGACCCAGCTGCTGGAACAGCTGGATGATCATGAGCTGAATATCGGAATCTCCGGGTTTGATGTTGATCGCCTTTAGAAGGAAGCCCAGGGCGTCGTCCAGCTGCCCGTTGTTGTAGCACGCCTTCCCGCTGCTGACCAGGGAGTCGTAGCTCTTGTCCTCGGACTCGACCACGTTCGTCTCGACGGTGCACTGCTCCATTCTCTCGGTGGAGGCCAGCTCCAGCTCGCCGGTTGATTGGTTGAGGTCGCTGCTCATTTCCTCTCCTGATTTACTGATGACATCTGCTGACTCAGAGTCGTCCTCCTCCTCCTCCTCCTCCGAGTTCAGAGTCTCTCCGGCGGTCTCCTCCAGCTGAAGTTCATACTCCTCCTGTGTGTCAAAGGACAGATTTTAAAATCCCTCTACTTGTCTATAAAGCACTGAATGGTCTCGGGTCAAACACATCTCTGATCTACTCGTACGTTCAGGATCAGAATCTGGTTCATTGCCAAGAGGCTTTTCAACACAGCAGGACTTTGCTTTGGTGTTTTGGTTCGTATCAATCGACATATTATGAAGAAAGAAATATAAAGACAGAGACATCAGACACCTCACCTCCAGACTAACTCAGGTCAAAGCCCAATGTTACCATGGTAACAATCAATGACACCTGGACAGAGCAGTAGCATCAACCAATAGAAAACAGGAAAACATGGCTCATTATTTGTGGTTTGCTAACATCGTTATGGAGAGAGCAAAGAGAGGAGTTTTTAGCAACGGCAGCCATTTTGTTTTAATTGTTTCACTCTTTACTGAATTTTCAAAGTAAAACGTCCTGTAGCTGTTGAATTCTTCCAAAGACAAACATGTTCTGCTGAGTGTAAATGAAGCTCAGAGGTTGGATGCGGTTCATAGGTCGGCCATTTAAATAAAAAAAAATTTTTAATTTAGAAGTCTTAATTTACCCAGAATTCATTGTACCACAGTCTATCTGAAGTGTGACTGTTTGTTCTGTGTGACACACAGTCGACGTCTGTCTCTGTGAAACCAGCTCCTCAATAAAAACATGATGTAACTGCTTGTTTTTAAGGTCTTTATCTCTGCGGATGTCTCGTCTCTTTGAAACGTTAATTATTCAATTTGGTTTTTATCGTTTTTAAATGTCGTGTTCATGTTTAGTTTTTAATGAATTTCTAAGTCGCTGTAAAACACTTAAACATCCATCCTTCAACTCAAGAAAGACTGCTTCATTATTTATTTTTATATAGTATTTCTAATTAAATACTTTAAATCTTATTTATGTCAGATTCTGTTTCTATTCTTATTTTTCTTTTATGTTGCTGTTGGGTCACATTTGAATTTCCTCTACGGAGGATCAATAAAGGTTCATCTCATCTTGTGATTTTCTCTCCATATGTCATGTGACGAGGCTGCAACTAACGATTATTTTCATTACTGATAATCACTTATTCATTTTTGTTTTGATGTAACAGCTGTGTGTGAATGGTGCTGTATTAACAAACTTGCCTTGCCATGAGATGGATCAATGATGTCTGACTCTTCGGCCTCAGCCTCATCATCATCATCATCCTCCTCCTCCTCCTCCTCCTCCTCCTCCTCATCCACCAAGTCCTGTTTGTGGTTCTCTACGTCCTCGATGATTGACAGGAGGAGGGAGAGGCGGGAGGCCACGGAGGTGTTTCCCCCGACACTCTTTCTGGACCGGAGAGGGGTGGAGCCAGAGGGCGCTGATCGAGGAGTGGAGGCTCCGAGCACCTGGAAGGAGTTTTCAAGTTGCCTCCCATCATCATCATCATCATCATCATCATCATCATCATCATCATCATCATCATCACTATCGTAGATCACTGCTGCTCTTTTCTTCCTGGGAGCTACGACGGAGTCGTTCACAGACTCTTCCATTTGGGAGGCGTGGCCGTTGTTGAGGCTCTGTGCGTCTTTGTGTTTCCTCTCACACAGAGATCTATCGACGTCAAAACTCCCCTCCACCTGCAGCTCTGCCAACAGCTTCCTCTCCTCCGCCTCCGTCTCCACAGGATCCTGAGCGTCGTTGTCTGAGAGGGCGTCGCTGTCCTCCAGCTGTAAGTTGAAGTTGCCTTCAAAGGACTCGAGGCCGGTGCTGACTCTGGACGACGTTTCTGCTCTGAAGCTTGAGCTTGAAGCTTGTAAGACAGACAGTCTTTTGTTCTGCAGTGGCGTGACGTAAGCGTGACCCAGCTCCATCTCAGAGTCCTCGCATTTTGAGTGTGAGGTTCCGTTTTGTTGGTTCTCACCACACGCTGTGACATACGACAGGCTGCGTTCACCTGCTGGAGCGACCGCAGCCTCCGACATCGCTGATTGGTCCATTAGTTCTTGCATGGAGGCATCTGCCACATCACCTGCAGCCTCCACCATCTCCAGAGACTTCTCCATCACCTCCTGAGAGGAGGCGTCTGCTGCTTCCAGGCAGCTCCCGTCCTGCGGGACAGACCGGTGTCTCGGTGAATCCAGGTTCTGCTCTGAGACTTCAGCAGTAGGTTCTTCCGTCACGCTCTCGTCTGAAGTCAGATTTATAACTTGGTTGCTCAGATTCTGCTGGACATCCTCGCTGCCAGAACCCGAGCGGTCCAGCTCTACCACAACCAGTGAGCGGTTTAGGTCTCCGTCATGTTGAGGATATGACGGACTCGGTCTTGGATTTCTTGGTTCTTTCTCGCGGGGCCGCTCTCTGTTGTTGCTGTCCGCCGGCTGTCTGAGCCACGCCGGCTCTGTGCTGGAAGCCATGCTCTCCACCAGCTGCATCTGCAACTCCGACTCCGCCTTCATCAGCTCTTGAGCCTTGTGGACCCGCCCTTCGATGTAATGTTGCTCCTGCTGGTCCTCCAGCGCCCCGTCGTGTTGGACGTCGAGGGAGAACATGAGGTCGTGGTCGGAGATACCGAACATCTCCATGGCGTGGAGTTGGGCGATGTGCTCGTCCAGCTCAGGGTCTGTCTGCCGGTGTCTGGAGTGCAGGGCCTGAAGCTGCAGCTGTGTGGCCGAGGACTGGGTGTCCTCCAGGGTGAAGAGCTCCTTCAGCTCCTGTTTGCTGAAGTATCTGAACGGGTCCTTCTTGTCTCCGGTGTTCTGTCTGATGAGGGAGTCTTTGAAAACCTGCCGTCGGTAAATCTTCTCCTCCACCGTGCCGCAGGTGATCAGCCTGTAGATGACCACGTTCTCCGTCTGCCCGATGCGGTACGCCCTGTCCACGGCCTGGGCGTCCGTCGCCGGGTTCCAGCTGGGATCGTAGATCACGACTCTGCTCGCTGCCGTCAAGGTGATGCCGACCCCGCCGACCTGGGTGGTCAGGAGGAGGACGGTGTAGCGCTTGTCCGTCTGAAACAGAGTGATGCGCCTCTGTCTCTCGGCCATCTGCTTTATTGTGCCGTCCAGCCTCAGCACTTTGAAGCCTCTGTTGCCCAGGATGCGTTCGATGATGTCAAGCACCTTCCTGTAATGAGCGAAGACGAGCGTGCGGTGGCCTTCCTGTTGGAGCTGCTCGAGAAGCGCAAACAGAAAAACGAGTTTCCCGGACTCGGATATTAACGTGCTGTCGGGGACGTTGGCGATGCTGTGAGAGTCTGTCTCCACGTCGTCCTCCTGCTGGTGTTCAGCTGCGCTCTCCTCCAAACCCAGCTTGGCGATGGCTCCGGCTGAGAGCAGTCTCGGGTGGTCGCACAGCTTTTTCAAAATGTTTAATTCGGCGAGAGGCGACCTGGTGGTCAGGAGCAGCTCCTTGATGTGGTCCAGTGTGATGAACTGTCGATAGATGTCCTCCTGAGCGGCGCTCAGGTACGTCCACACAATCAGGTCGTTCTTCCTCGTCAGCGTGGGCATCACTGCCCCAGAGTCTTTGTGTTCTTGTGGGACTTGGCCGTCGCTGCCGTCTGCCTGCTCCTCTGTGTGAGGATGTGCGCCGTTCATTTTATTCTTCTGCACTTCTGATTTCGTCCTGCGGAGGAAGTAGGGTTTTATTATGACCATGAGGTTCTCAGACATCCGGAACCCGAGAGCCTTTTCTCCCGGAGTGGCGTCCTTCTCTCTGGCCCGGGTGATTGGATTTTCATACTCTGCTTTGAACGTTTTCGCCGTGCCGAGAAGCGTTCCTTGACAAGCGAAGTCGAAGAGCGCCCACATTTCTCTCAGGTTGTTCTGGACCGGAGTTCCTGTGAGGAGAACTCGGTTCTTCGACGGTACGGCGCAGGCACTTTTGGCCGTTTTGGTGGCCGTTGTTTTTATTTTGTGTGCCTCGTCCAGGATCATGTAGTCCCACGTGAACTCTTTGCCGTTGTATGAGGACAGCTGCTGCCAGTTGTTCATGAGCATAGTGTACGTGGTGATGATGACGCCACCCCTCCTCTGGACTTTCTCCAAGTTCCTGGTCCTCTCTCGTTTGTTGGTTCCATGAAACTCCTTCACCCTCATGCCGGGAGTCCACTTGGCAAACTCCTTGGTCCAGTTTGTGATGAGTGACGTCGGCATGACCAGCAGTGTGTGATTGATCAGCTCGTTGTCGTACATACCAGAGAGGAATGAGATGACCTGAATGGTTTTACCCAGACCCATGTCGTCCGCTAAGATCCCGCCTTTCCGACCGTCTCTGTAGAGGCTGTAGAGGAAGGCCACGCCGCTCCTCTGGTAGTCATAGAGTTTGTCATGCAAGTCTTTAAAGAGCATCAGACCGCTGTTGTTGATGTTGACAAACTCTTCATCTTCATCCTCCAAGTCGTTCTGAGCAATAAATTCTTCGATTTTCTTAATCCTCGTTTGAAGTTTCTGACTCTGGTGGAGGTCGTACGCCAGTTTGAACAACTCCAGCGCTTTGTGCATCTCCCCTTGTCTGATGGCGTCTTTACCTTCCTGAATGAATCTGAAAGGAAAGAACAAGTCATCAGTGGGTTATAAATAAGACCGTGATGTAGACTTAACTAGAGCTGCAGCTAAAGATTCGTTTCATTATTGATTAATCCCTCATTTCTCGATCAGTCTATCAATATTTGTTGTTCAATTTAGTTATAAATTCTAAGAACATAGTGAAAATACTGGTTATAATTTCATTCGGCCAAAGAAGATGTCGTCATATTGTTTGGTTTATTCGACCAACAGCTCAAAACCAATTATTTTCATACATGATGAAGAAAAGCATCAAATCCTCACAATTAAGAAACTGGAACCATCAAATGTTTGGCAAAAAAACTAAACCACAGTTTCATCATCAAAGAAGTTGCAGATGAATTTTTTAGAGAGTTTAATAAGAAAGAAAATAATCTGAAGATTAGTGGATAACAAAAATAACAGTTATCTGCAGCTCTAGTTGTAACATGTGCTTTAACCAAACTGACAAAAATGACTATTTTGGATCTTGTTTTATAATAAAATAACCAGGGGGGACATATTAAATTGCTTGTTTTTTGGTATAACTGTGTGATCTCCTGAAAAGAGTCGGAGTAGGAATTATTTAATCCTGAGTGTGAGAACAACACCACTGACTGCTGAGGTAAAGAAAACATGTCTGAGTTTTTCAGTTACCTGTGGTAGGCTTCCATCTTGTCGTCTGTATCCATGGATAAAGACCTGTCGAGAAAAAGGCACATCAACACACTGTTTGTACACACAGCCAAACATCTGACGCATGACACACAACTACACACTGATCTTATATTAGGCTGCAAAACTAAAAGGCTGAGAAGCGAAGGTCTATAAGCTCATCACGTTTTAATAATAATGTAATATCTGAATCTGGAAGGTAACCAGTAATTACAGCTGTTAGAAAAAAAGTAAAGTAAAAAGTCCAATATTTCAGTCTGAAATGTAACAACATGGAAATACTCAAGTATAAGTACCTCATAAGTGTAGTAACATTACTTCAGTAAAAGTACCTTAGTGCTGCAACAATTAGTCACTTGATTGATAGAAAATATATCAGTAACTATAATAATAATCTCGGTAGAATGATTCTCCTCTGACTAAACAGTTTTTTCTTCTTTATTTATTCATCACGAGTTTTGCTGCTCTGTAGCCACTGACTTTACTACAGTACGTTATATTATAGTATATTGCCTCTACTGTACAGTGTGTATTCAGCACATAGCTATTGGTCTAGCTATAGTCTCTATTTTTTGTTATTATTTTTTACACTTTATCAAGTCTATAATTCAGCCTTTAAGTGGATGGTTTCTTACAGTCTATCTGAATTTATTATGTTAGTCATTTTTCAATGGTTCACGGGTCTCAGATGTGAGAACTTTCTTTTCTTTTATTGATCAAATAATTAATTACTTGAAAATAAGCAGCTGATTAATCATCAATAGAAATAACTGCTAGTTACAGGCCTAATGTTCTTACCATCCCTGGAGGACAATTATAAAAACACTAAACACTAAAAACACTAAAAACACTTACGTTAAAATCAGTAGCAGATACCAGACACTGCGCAGCCCGGTGCGGTTACTGTCAGTTTAAAGTCAGACTTATCGGCCTTATACATTTTGTAGTTTTCAGCTTCAGATTTTTGGTTTCTGGTTAGAAAATATTTCCTGAAACAAATCAACACTTCCCCCGTTAGCAGCATCTTGGCTAACCTCCCTGCGGTGTTAACCAGGGGGACTTTAGCACTGATGCTAACTGTCTGCTAATCGTGACACAGGTATCAACGTTAGCTTCACTTACTTTTCCAGTTTCTCGGAAATCTCCTCAACTTCACCGCCATGGGGAGAAACGTCCATCGCGATATTTTAGCAGTTTCACCGGCACAAACTGGAACTAAATCCAGACACGAAACGTTTGTTTGATGGCAAAGAGGTCGGTGTGTTGTTTAAACCCGCGGCTTTTCCCCCGCAGCTTTTCCACCCTATCAGAGAGGACGCTGTGGTGACGCCACGATGACGTTATCCAATTGGAACTATAGATAGGCGGGACCAACAGCAAACCACAGCCAATGAGCAGCGTCGGTTCGGGCAGGAAGAAGGACAGCCCTGAGGCTGAGTTTAATTTCACTACACCTAAATCTTTCCAGGGAATTCCACCTCACATCCTGGGAACGTCCCTAACGTTCAGTCCCTTCATTTTCAAGAGGCTTCTGAGATTTCCTGGAAACAGTACATTAAAAAAGGAAGGATAAAAGAGAAAATGTGTCTATACCTATATTATGATATATGATATTTTTCTTTTAACAAGACAAGTTGGTGCTTATAGATGGAGAGGATGGATATTTTTACTAATACATTTTGGACATTTTATAGTTTTGTGGATATTTTACTAATATTTTTCAGATATTATACCAAAGTATGTGATATAATATATTCAGATATTATATATATATATATATATGGTCTCATATTTTTGTGGATATTTTTCTGAAATTTCTTCAGAAATGTTACTAATATTTGTAGATATTTTTTTAAAACTAGTATTTACTCATGAATTTTGAGCATTTGATGTGATATTATATATATATAGATATATATAGCTATATATATATATTGAGATCATATTCATATTTCTTGTGGATATTTAACCATTTTTATTTAGATTTTATATTAGAAATTTATGTCTGACATTTTACAGACTTTTTTAATTTTCAGATCATTTGATGATGATAGAAAACCACTGACCAAAACACACATCACCTACAGCTGTGTTTTTACAGATGAATACATTGTCAGTTCTGCACAACTCTGTCCTAACGACATGTTGACAGGTTCTCTACACATCATTCACACTTAATAATCAGCCCATGTTATTAAACCTGGTCAGAACAACAGAATGAGGCTGTGTGTTCACAGAGGATTTTATTGTGAAAGGCCATTGTGGTTCAGCTTTAAGGCCGTGGTTCACAGGTGCAGTGGAAAGTTTCACCTTCATGACGACAAATTCAAGCACTTTTCAAAGACTTTCAAGGTTTTGTTTTTTTGTGAAATTTTCAAAACTCAGCTGAGTTTTGTGATGAAATCCACTTTAAACTTGTAGTCCTCCTCCTCTGAGTTTCTTCTTTGGATGTAAAGTATTGATCCAAACATCTAATACAAACAGTTCATTAATTACAGAACATCAAAGGAGCTATTTGAAGGTTTTGCTATTGCTACATAGCCAACTTCAGCAGTGCTAACTTTAGCTATGTAACAATAGCAAAACTTGAAAATTGCTTCTTTAACTAAAGTATTAAAGGAACATACAGTAAAATACAAAAGAGTGTGTGTATTAAAATATAGAATAAGAAGTTTCAACTGTATGGTCTTCACACATGCACTGCAACTCTGCAGTCGGGATAATGTCCTGAGGACACTGTCTGGAGTTCATATGAGAAAACGGTTATATAGATATAAACTCTAACTACACTGTTGAGGTTTCACAGATAAATTCAGAATAATGGCGCCGTCTCCAGAGCTTTGACTTGAGCAGCAAAAACCAGAACTCTCTTCTCCACCTCGGCGCTGATCTGGGCCTGCGTCGCTCGCGGGTTCTGACGGACGAAGGCTGAGATGCTGAGGATACACTCTCTCTGAGGAAACACACACACAGAACCAGGATGAGTCGGGTAAAAGCCATTAACGTTTTTTCTTTTACAGTGACGCTCATCAGCTGTTTTTTCTGAGAAAACACAGCACCTTGTAAGCATCCACTTTGTCCTGGCCGGTGAACCGGTTCAGCAGCTCTCTGCCGACCCCAAAGCCCGTTATCGCCGCCAAAATCCTGCGGTCGTCGTCAGTGTCTGAGGACAGCCACTGCAGCAGCGCCATCTGCAGGAAGGACACAGATGTTTTTAAGAGGATCGTTACGGTGGTTTTACCTGTTTTATCTCTTTATATCTCTTTCTTCGTGACATTGAGAGTTGTAGGACTTCAAGTAGCTATAATTGCCACTGTTGGTTAATCCGATTTTTTTTTTTTGATTGATCGATCGATCATTCTTTTTGTCTATAAAATGTAAGAAAATAAACATCTGCTCTAATTCCCTCAAGACAGATCTGATGTGTCTTGTTTTGTCTGATCATATATGACATTTCAGCAGCTGTAGTCTAGAAAATATTTGGGATTTTTAAATTTAAAAAATGAGCAGAACGATTATTTGATTATTAGTGTAGTTGCAGATCAATTTTCTGACGATCGATTAATCGACTAATTGTTGCAGTTGTATGAGGTTTTGCAGATTAAACTTCACAGTAATATATAAAATAGTTAAACCATTTAAAAAGGCTGGTCACACATTAGTGCATCCGTATGTAATATAATATGCACGTGTGCTTTTCCCTGTATAATGAGGACTTTTACTTTGATACTCGAAGTTCATTTTGTTAATAAATAAATAAATAAGCCGCTGGTCTAAAACTTGTATTAGTCAGTGTGATATTAATATTGCTCCTTTTCTTTAAGTAACACACCTGCGCTCTCAGATCAGTTCACTGTGTTTTATTTGATGTTCTTACCTGTTGAAGTAACTGAGCGTTCGTCATTTCTCCTCCCGACATGACCGAAAAACACACGAATAAACGACGACGACACGAAACAACAACGGTCACGACTAAAACTAAACGTTATGACGTCACCTGGAGCCGTTAACTGAAGCTGAAGTCTCTATTTCCACAGAAATATACCGAAAATATAAAACTGTAACGATTCTATCGACTGGAGGATGTAAGATGCCTCACTTCCTGTTTACATATCTTCTTCTTCGCTGGTGTTTGCTGTGAGACACGGATCTGCTGCCGCCCCCAGCGGTCAGCACTAAAACATCCTTTTTTCATTCAATCTTTATTGATACAAACAATGCAAACATAGAGTCAATATAATTGTGAATAGAGTCAGGAGTAAAAATTGCAAAAAAGAAATAATAGAAAAAATACATAAAAAGAAATAAAAAGAAAATAAGAGGAAAATTGACTATGAGAAAAAATCATATCATACATTATCAAATTATTGTTATATATATCATAATTACCATTTTAGTAATTATAAGATCAAGAATTTTGATAAATATTTTGAATTCACCTAAAAATGAAGTAAAATTGGGGGTGAGTGACTTTTGTTATTCTGCATTTATGTATGTGGAATTTACCATAAAGGATCAAATAATTTACAATGGATTCAATGTCACATTGTTCAAAATATTTAATTGTATTTCCACGTTCAATATCAATTTTTAGTTTACGTTTACAGAATATATAGTTTGTCAATTGAACCCAAAAAGTAACTGAATGAATCAAAGATTCTGGTCCATTATTATAAAAGTGCATTTGTTTTAAATATCTAAAAATTTGGACAAGTATAGATTTGTTGGGTTTATATTGTGTAAAATGTTGGTATGAACTTCTTTATTTTGACTGCTGATACAGAATGCTCTCTGCCAATTATTATCTGTGCAGATGTTGTCCTGAAAAGCTTTTCCTCTTTTCCAGAACATCCACAGTATTAAAGCTGCATCAAACTTCATCACAACTGTTTTCACTTTCCAAAATAATCTACTGATAATATTTACATGTTCTTTGTGGCTTTTATCAGTGACAGAGGAAGAAATCAGATTCTTACGAAGTAAAACTACTAAGACTACCAGACTGCAGAAATACTCCACTACATCCTGTTACTTCTGTAGTACGTGCAGTATAATCAAGATTATATACTTTGTTTAATTTAGGAAAAAGCATCATATTAAATATTATTAATAGAAACTCTTTATGTGTTTTACATGCAAATATATTATATGCATAATAATAAAAAAGCAACTAAGCTGTCAAATATTTCCCTAAAATGAAGTGGAGCAGAACTCTGAAGTAACATGAAAAGAAAATACAACAGTAAAGTACAAATACTTTAAATTATTACAACCTTTTACTTTATTAGTGATTTTTACCCCCTCCCCCCCCCCCACAAAAAAAAGCACAGCTTTCCAAACATCCAACACAATCATTTGACTTTTATCACATTGCATGTTCTCTTCATACTGAGCTTTAGTTTCCCCACTGGACTTGAACACAACATCTCAGTATGACATTTTGGTAATAACCAAGTCTTTAGGAGGTATTTGTTGGTGTCGTTCGAAGACACGTGACGTGGTTCAGGTCAGAGGTCAGCTCTGGTCTTTGGGTTTGGAGAAGGAGCCCAGCTGTTTGGTGTTGACGTCCTTCAGCTGCTCCAGCTGCCGCTGTCCTCGCCGGTACAGATACTCGATGTGCATCACGTCCGTCTTCTTGATGCGAGCGTTCTCCCTGAACTCGTCTCGGATTCGGGGGATGAAGCCCGGTTTGTCCCGACCGGCCCGGAGGAAGTGCCGGTACAGAGCCAGGACCTGCTTCTGCAGCTTACTGTGACGAGACATCGGACGAACTCGAACTCACGAGACTAAAGTTTCTCCTTTAGGAACAGAGAGGAGTCAGAAACCAGCTGAGCAGGAGGCTAGAAAAACATGTTGACACCAGAACTGGAAAATCTTCAGCTGCAGTTCCTCTGAAAAACACTAGTTTCAGTCTGAAGAGAATGAAGTGAAGGAGAAAACCTTCACTGTCAGAGCAGATTTTATAAAACAGATTCAGCTATCAGCAGTTCACTGAGCTTCCTCTAGTGTCAAATTTATGATTTCAGACACATCCTGAATGCATCATGAGTGTAAATCTGGAGCTACAGTTGAACACAGTGGACCCTGAACACACCACAACGCTCAGCTTTGTTTTTCTTCCTGTTGATTTTTCAGGATCTGATCCTACAAACAGCCTTGTTGCCCAGAGCAGGGTGGGGTTGGGTGGATGCAGGGAGCAGGAGGAGCTCTGATTGGCTGAGAATCGGTGTGAGGTTTTCAGGTGATGATGATGCAGAGCAGACTGATACAGGGTCTGATGTTTGACTGCAGGAGAACAACAAACACACAGTTTAATGATTTGACGTCAGCAACAATAAAAACCTGAATGAACAGTGCTTCACATATATTGATTGATTGATTGATTGATTGATACATACATCTTAATGCATCGGCAATAAAATCACACACACACACTCTCCTCGCACAAGTACATGTGTTTTAGCAGGAGTACATAGATCCTGCAAACACACATGTACTTGTACAAGGAGAGTACAGGTACATGTATTTATCTATCCGGATAGATATTGTGGTAGTTGTAGTTCTAGTAGCAGCAGCAGTAGAAATACAGTTAGCCTGTTAGCTCGTGTATTAACGCAGGAAACGTAAAGTAGAAGATAAAGCTGCAATAAAAAGGTTTGTTTTTTAGAGTCTCAGCAAGCAGCTAATGTTTCAATGAACTGATGAAAACAGAAAGACAAAATGTTAACTGACATAAACCAGGACACAGAACTAAACCAGGTTAACTTACCTGTTACTGACTGGTAACGGATTTAAACCGCCTCCGCTGGTCAAACCGTTGGTGTTGGTGAAACGTCAGATCGTTAATCGATCATAAAACTCATCTATAACATAAACTGACTTTAAGTAGCTGTGTTAGCTGCTGTAAACTGCCTCTGTGTGACCTTACTACACGTTACAACACCACTGTGAAGCTGAAAGACTACAAAACACGTGACTTCCGGCAAGTGATTTCACAATAAAATCAAAAAGTACAAAGTTCACCCTTGTTCCACTTCTTAATTAAAAGTCCTTACTCAAAATCTGCTTAAGTAAAAGTACACAAGTATTATCAGCTTCATTTAGTTAAAGTATTGACATTAAATAAGAAAATAATTTAAATAACATAAATTATTATTTTATAATAATACTGTTCTACATTCATAGGACAGATTTATTAACATTATCAAAGATATTTGAATAAAAAAAATTATTAAGACTATAAAATATGCCACCCAACAACATGTACTATTAGAGATGAAAGAGACTAATTGATCAATTGAAAAAATTCAAAATTGTAAAAATTTAATAACTGAAATTAAGAAAAAAGCTTCTCAAAAGTGAGAATTCGCTGCTATACCTCATCTTCTTAAATTACAATAAACGTAATAATTTGAGGTTGAGGTTTGACTATTGGTCAGATAGAAAAAGTAATGTGAAGGTGTCCTTAAATGAGAAATAATCAGCAGATCAATCGATAATGAAAATAATAATTAGATTAATAGATCAGTTTTAGTGGAATAGAAGTATAAAATAGTACAAAATTAAAATACTCATGTAAAGTGCAAGTAGCTATATTTTTCACAACCGCCAGCACCTAATAGTTATATATATTCAATATCTTTTATTTTGAAAGCCTCGAACCGGAAGCGTAAGCACTTTTCCTGTTTCGGTTCAGGGTATCAAATGTCAACACAGAGGAGCAGCAGTCAGCTGATGAGTGAAAACATACCGCTGCTGTTCGCCACAGGAAGGTTCGTCTTTTTATTTACGTGAGTTTTTCTCTGTTTGATTAAAAACCTTTTCCAGTGGGGCGTTTGATAAAAGTGGGAAAAACGGATTTCTCGGTTTTCTGCTAACGTTAGCTGCTGTCAGAGCCCTCTGACGTCACTGATTCACTTCAGCTCACGAACCATGAACCTCAGCATGTTCAGCTCTGACTCCAGGATCTGAAACAAGTTAATAAACACAGTTAATACAGGATTTTATTTGTTTTTAATGCACTGTAGTTACACCACTTACATTGAGTGCTCTGTGTTTATTACGTAGAAATAACAAACATCGCAGGTAATCTGGTTAGAACCGTAGAAGACTGTATGGATTATACACCCAGTGAGCACTTTATTAGGAACACCTCACTAACCCTGGGTAGGTGTTAACATTACCCTTTAAGTTTGAGTCTTCTTCGTAAATAACCTTAAAATGTTCATTTAAGTATTTTAGGTTTTCTCCTTATCTTAGTCTTATACTATATTATAAATTATTATAATATATATTTATATATTATACGTTATTAATTTGTTGTTATTATAGCTTTCATTCTCAGTTTTCTTACCTGATTTGTCCTTTTCTTTTTATCTTATCAGTCATCAACACCCTTAAGTAACTCTCAGCTAAGGAGTAATGAAACCTCAGGTGTCAGACTTAAGGAGAAAACCCTCAGGTGAACAGGTGTTCCTAATAAAGTGCTCAGTGAGTGTATAACACAAACTGCTTTGAATCAAGAGTGTGTGTGTGTGTGTGTGTGTGTGTGTGTGTGTGTGTGTGTGTGTGTGAAGACATGGAGGTGACGGAGGAGGAGCGGCGGCAGGTGGAGGAGCAGGTGGAGAGACTGCTGAGCGGCCAGGGGTCAGAGGTCACCGGATGTGACGTGGGTCTGGAGCAGAGCAAACCGGCGACTCTGAGGAAGAACGTCACCTACATCGTCTGCGCCGTCATCTTCAATGATCAGGTGACTCCTCCTCCTCCTCCTCCTCCTCCTCCTCCTCCTCCTCAGCACAGAACTGTGGAGGTGGAGGTTTGTTTTTATATGGTCCAGTGACACAGGTGGGGGCACATGTTTGGTTTGCAGGGTGTTAACTGGGTGACTTTACATTTAATGTGTGTGTGTTTGATGTGTGTGTTTGATGTGTGTGTGTTTGATGTGTGTGTGTTTGATGTGCGTGTGTTTGATGTGTGCTCTTGCAGGAGGAGGTGCTGATGGTGCAGGAGGCGAAGCAGGACTGTTATAAACAGTGGTACCTTCCTGCAGGGAGGGTGGAGGTGGGGGAGAGTCTGGAGGAGGCGCTGAGGAGGGAGGTGAGACACAAACACACACACACACACACACACACACACACACACACACACACACACACACACACACACACCTGTCCAGGTCACCTGACTTGAAGCTCTGTCCATCTGCAGGTGAAGGAGGAGGCGGGGTTTGACTGTGAGCCAATTACGTTGCTGCTGATCCAGGAGCAGGGACCGCAGTGGATCCGCTTCATCTTCCTGGCAAAGGTCACAGGTCAGAGGTCACTCACCCACCCCACCCCCCGAACCTTTTAACCTTCACCTGAACAGGACGAGACGTTTAAAGTTGTGATGACGTTTTCACTTTTTTAAAATATTTTCACATATAAAACAATTAAACAGTTAATGTGTGTGTGTGTGGCTGTCTGTCTGTCTGTCTGTCTGTCTGTCTGTCTGTCTGTCTGTGTGTGTGTGTGTGTGTGTGAGAGACAGGTGGGAGTATAAAGACTGTGGCAGCAGCAGATCAGGAGTCTCTTCAGGCCTCCTGGTGGGACAGACACTCCGTCCTCCCCCTGAGAGGACGAGACATCCTCCGTCTCATCGACTGTGGACTCAGGTACGACGGCAGGTCCTGGATCCAGCTCTGTCCTGGTTTACCTGATTCTGACCCTGGCTGCTGTGCTGCTTTCAGGTACCGTCGGGATCCCTGGCATCCCGTCACGTTACCTGTGGACCTGAGCTGCCGTCACGTGGTGCAGACACTCGTCCTGGTCTTCACCAACGCTGAGGACCAGATCTGGATCCTGCTCATCAAAGGTAACGAAGCTGTTCTGACTCTTCATGGTTCACAGTGGTCGGAGGAGGGACGAGCCAAGAGCCGGAGACAGAGACAGGGAGTCTGCGTACCATGAAGGCCTCGTCCTATCTGCAGCGACGCGGGTTCGAGTCCAACCTGTGGCCCTTTGCTCTACATCATCCTCTCTCTCTCTCTCTCATGTACTCTCAGTCATGTACAGTCAGTGTGTTACCTGCAGTAGTACCTGTTAGGAGAGGCAGCAGGAGCACAGGTACACTATCAGAGTGACGTGTTGCTGTGGGCGGGGCCACGAGAAAAAACGTGTTTTAGACACTTTTAAAAACACTCACCGAAACAATCCAAAAAATTAAAAGAATATTTTCATCTTTATCTTCCCGTGAGAACGGCTCTTTCCTTTGGCACTACATCTTTCAACCGCTGAACTACCGTGTTCCTACGCGCACCTCTGAAGAGCACTGTATTACGCCGCAGCTGAGTGAATCAGAAAGCGGCGTAATACGGTGCGCAATGTATTGTGATGCCCCCCCTGTCTCCTGCAGCGCCGACCCCCCACCTCCCCACAGCAGCGGCGGTGAAGACCCACGCTGTGACCTGGGCGGCCAACATGGTGGTGCAGGAGGCCATGCCGTCGGCGTACTACGACCACGATGTCAACACGCTGGGCGTCTTCAGCCTGCAGCACAACGGCCGTCAGCACGGGAAGACGGACGGCGTGTGCTTCAACACGCTGGTGGCGCTGCTGCCCGACCGCGTCACGCGCAACGAGGACGGAGAGAAGGTGGAGTGGACGAAGACCGGACGACCTCCACCTGTGGAAAACCCTCGATACGTCTGGTTGGAGGTCCAGAAACAAACTCTGAGAGAGAAACTGCTGGAAAAGACCAAAAACACCTCGATCCTACCTCTTCACAGCCTCTACTGAGACTCTTATTGTGAAAAGAACGCACTGTTGAGCTTTTATTCTGAAAGAGAAAGAATGTCTAATTATACTTGTCTTAAGTGAAGTCGTAATATTTAAAGAAAAAGTAATAACAGTATAAGAAAAAAGTTGTAATATTACGAGAAAGAAATCAAAATAGTTAAAGAAAAAAGTTTTGATATGATGAGAAAATGTGCAGAGCAATAAAACACTAATGTATGTTTGATTTTATAAGAAATGTCAAAATAAAAATAAAAAATTGAATTCATGACGTCAGAATTTCTCCCCCTTTGTTGTCGTCATAGTGACGTTACTAAGTTTATCACCTGAGACCAAAACCACAAAACTGTTGTTATGAGTTTAAATGTTTTATGCAGTTACTGAACGCCTCACCTCAGAAATCTACAGAACCACATCTCAAACACAAAGTCACTTTATTCTCTTCAAACAGGAGGAAGAATCTTCATCCCTGTTCACCTCATGTCTGGTCAGCTGTCTTCTTCATCTTCCTGATGTAGTTGTCGTTGAGGCTCTTCAGGTGTTTGGTTCGGTTCTCCAGTCGGACCAGCCACTCCCCCCTCAGCCTGAAAACACAGGAAGGTTTTTGTTTTTAGTTCATGTCCAAAGGTTTCAGATTACAGTGGACACTCCTCCTCCTCCTCCTCCTCCTCCTCCTCCTCCTCCTGAGGAAACAAAGAGGAAAGTGAATCAAAGTGACATTAGTGTCATCACTGAGGTCGTCAGGGTGGATGTTAGATCACAGGTATGTTCAGGTAACGCTCACTGCAGTTTTTATGTGATCAGAGACAAACACTTTCTGCAAAAGAAAAAATTCACTTGCATCAGGGAAACTGATTTACTCTCTCTCTATATCTACATACTGTATATATCTACCTATATATATGTATATAGATAGATATATATGTATTTGCATCACATTGAGAGGAAAAAGACAGTTTCGAGAATAAAGTCATATAATGAGAAAAAAGTTGTAATATGAGAATTAAAAATTTCAAGAGATGATGATGATGATGATGATGATGGTGATGATGATGATGATGGTGATGATGATGATGGTGATGATGATGACGATGATGACGATGATGATGACGATGATGATGATGATGACGATGACGACGATGATGATGATGATGATGACGATGATGATGATGATGACGATGACGACGATGACGATGATGATGATGACGATGATGATGATGAGCCAGAAGATGAAGTATCTCCTTATTTGAAACCTCTGCTAAAGTGGAACTTCACAGGATGATATTTCCCTCTAAAACAACAGGAACCTAAAATTACGACTTTATTTTCATCATTTCAGACTTTTTCCTCAACGAGGCCGTAACAGTGGAAAACAACAGAGCGCTGCTGCTCTGTGGAGGCTGCACACTGACAATACACGTGTTGAACTGAAAGATCTGATCATGATAAAAGGGACACTACAACTTTCCTCGTCACACCTGTCACACCTGTCACACCTGTCCACATCACACCTGTCACACCTGTCACACCTGTCCACATCACACCTGTCAGTTTCCTTTCAGTTGAAGATGTTGCTGTCTGATCTCTGCTTCAGATCCTCTGTGTGTTGCTGTGGAGTCGTCTGTCTGTTCTGATCCACAGTGTCTGTAGTGATGTAATATGATGTAATATGATGTAATATGATGTTGGCTGACCTGGAGTCAGCAGCAGATCTGGTATCTTGGTGACAGCTGAAGTGTTATCATCAGCATTTCCTCCACTCCTCCTTCAGTCAAACACACACCAACCTCCCTGAGAGTGTGTGTGTGTGTGTGTGTGTGTGTGTGTGTGTTTGTCTGCAACAGATGGAAAATGCAAATGTACAAAAGTGAGACAAAACAAAGAAAGTACAGACACACCCTCACTACATGAGTAAATGTGTGTGTGTGTGTGTGTGTGTGTGTGTGTGTGTGTGTGTGTGTGTGTGTGTGTGTGTGTGTGTGCGTGTGTAACCTAACCCTCACTGTCAGCTGTCCTCACTGTCTCTTCGCCACCTTCCTGTCGAGTTTTCTGGATTATTCCATTTGTTCTTTCAGCTGCTGATAATCCTCCTGACCTCAGACAGACAGAGAGAGAGGCAGACGGATGGACGGACGGATGGACAGACAGGCAGACAGGTAGATAGACAGACAGACGGACAGGCAGACAGGTGGACAGCTGGACAGGCAGACAGGTAGACAGGCATACAGGTGGACAGGCAGACAGGTGGACAGCTGGACAGGCAGACAGGTGGACAGGCAGACAGGCAGACAGGCAGACAGGTGGACAGGCAGACAGGCAGACAGGCAGACAGGTGGACAGGCAGACAGGTGTGCACACCAATAAAGACTCAACTACACGTCTAATTGTTATGATGCTGTTTTGGTGTCAGGTCCAGGTTAATGATCCAGTGTATAAACAATCAGAGTCACTGTGAGCAGGTGAGCTGCATCACCTGATGACCCCTCCCTGTCTCACGTCCCACGATGAACGGTTTGAGGGACGATCATTTTCCTCATGATCGATTAATCTGCGGATTGTTTTCCCCATTAATCGATTGCTTGTTTTATCCATAAAAAGTCAGAAATGGGTGAAAACAGCTCATTACAACTCCCCACAGTCCGAGGAGGAGGAGGCGCGTTCAAATGGTTTTTATCTGAAACCTTAAAATATTCTGTTTATTATGATTAACCGTCAAGTCAATTGTATTTATATGGCCCAAAATTCCAAATCAAATAACTTTCCTCAAAGGCTAATAAAAATAAAATGTAAATGCAGAGAAAATAATAAATAAAACATCAGAAGAGATAATAAAACTTTGCATCATAAAAATGTAAAATGATCAAATGTAATGTGGTTTAATTTCAGTTTTCTTTGACACGTCGACTGAAGAGGTCATGAAGTGAATATCTAGATAAGAATATCTTCTAATTTCAGCCTGTCTGTATTTTGTGTCTGCGTGTCAGCCGCCTCCATCAGTCATCACTCTGTGATTATCACCTCCGCTCTCTGCAGCACGTTGTTCCAGCCTCTGGCCCGCTCACACATAACGGACACAATTAGCGAGGACTAGAGCTGGGGTTAGAGGCGACGGGGAGGGGGTGGGTAGTTGTGGTGTTGGGGGGTACGGGGTAATAGATAGCCGGGGGATTAGGAGATACATGGTATTGATAGGTGGGGGATTAGGGGTACAGGGTAATGGATAGCAGGGGGATTAGGTGTGATGGGTTGGAGAGGTGGTGTGAGGTTAAAGCAGCACGCTGAGGTTAGCAGGGATAAGGCTAATAGCTGCAGACTGAGGTTAGCAGGGATAAGGCTAATAGCTGCAGACTGAGGTTAGCAGGGATAGGGCTAATAGCTGCAGACTGAGGTTAGCAGGGATAAGGCTAATAGCTGCAGACTGAGGTTAGCAGGGATAGGGCTAATAGCTGCAGACTGAGGTTAGCAGGGATAGGGCTAATAGCTGCAGACTGAGGTTAGCAGGGATAGGGCTAATAGCTGATGTCAGAAGGGAGGGTTCAATAGGAGGATATTTACCATACACCTGATAATCCCATTATAATATATGACAGAGCTGACCACATCACAGTACTGCAGCAGGTTCCAGACTGAACCACAACACACAGTTTGGAATCATAATAAGAAATATTGTGTCATAAACAAGTTTAATTGAAAATTATAGACTATAATTTATCCTGTAAACCAGTTACTTTCAAAAATCAGAGACGACATCGAGGGAAAATCTGTATTTTGCAATTGCAAAACTGAGTATATTGGTCATTTATTTTACGAATGTCTTTCTACTAAATTGTTTTGGTTGAATATAGAAAATTTCTTTAAGCCTGTGACTGATTCGTTTAGAAAAACAGAGACTTTGCTTTATTTATAAGAAAAATATTGATTGTAAAAAACAAAAAAACTGAATCTTTTTATTTTGTACAGAAAATATTACAGCCACCAACGTAAATGGGCTAAAAAGAAACCACAAAATAATAATTGGACACTTTATTAATTCATTACATGGACTAAAGAACAATAAAGCCATAAAACAATAGAAACTTGTAAATCCTCAGCTATTTTGCTTAAATATCTTTGTTTTGCTTCACGGTACCTCTGTGTTTATAGTTTGGTTTTGTCCATTTGAAATACTTATTTTTGTTTCATTATCCTTCTGTATATGTTGCATTTATTTCCTTTTATTGTATTTTTTTATTTGTATGTATTGATCATATTTTACTATGTATTTTATTTCAGAAATTAATGATTGTTTAGCAGCAGTGTTGGTCACTCTTGACTAGAAGATTAGGTTTTATGTTGCTTTCGTATAAACCAGGTCTAGGCTAGGACCTGAACACATGGGCGCTGGGTTTACTACCCAGAATGCCTTTTTCCTTTGCAACCTGTTCACAAGAGGACGAGGTGGCCGAGTGGTTAAGGCGATGGACTGCTAATCCATTGTGCTCTGCACGCGTGGGTTCGAATCCCATCCTCGTCGGGATGAAGTTTACTTTAGTCTTCCATGTCAACAAGATCAGTTTCTATCCCTAACGCTCTTTCCTCATTGATACTGTCACATGAACTTGGAGAAAAGCTGGGAAAACCAATGATGTGCAGATGTTCACAGGGGAATTAGCTCAAATGGTAGAGCGCTCGCTTAGCATGCGAGAGGTAGTGGGATCGATGCCCACATTCTCCAGTACACTTCTATTCTTGAAGACGAGGCTTCAGGCAGTGAGTCTTTATGCAGCAGCCTGATGGACAAAATCAGTGAGTGTTTTAACTCAGGTGAGACAATGAAATACCATCCTCGACGTCCAGCTTGAGTTAAAGATCAATGGGTTTGAAGGTCGTCAGACACGTAAACACTCCTCAGAGGTTTATGATACTCCGAGACAAAATTGTACAACTCTGGAAATTTATTGTTGCTGCAATTATTCCTATTTCCTATGAAGATGGCAAGTTAAACAGTATAAAAATGCTGTTCACAAATTAAGCCATTAATTTAAAAGCTTATTTAAGATTACAGTCTGTTTTTAAGGGTTGAGAAAGGGTCATTGTTCTCAATGCTTGGCCGACAGTGTCAAACACAACTAGTCTGACATCAAGCTCAAAGAGAAGGAGGAGGCAGGAGCAGTGAACAACTACAACAACACGTTGAAAGCACGGCTGCAGCAAAAAGGTCCGCCGCCACTTGTGGAAAAGAAAACACTCGCATAAATGGAAAGATTCTTCCAAAACTTCCATTTCTGTTCATTCACTTTTCCAGATTTTCCAGGTGTAAGGGCCAAATGTAGCTCCTGTATGTTCCTGTACCTACGAGAAAACCTCCTGAGACGCACACCTGCTTTTTCCTTTACACTGGCCCGACAGGAGGACGAGGTGGCCGAGTGGTTAAGGCGATGGACTGCTAATCCATTGTGCTCTGCACGCGTGGGTTCGAATCCCATCCTCGTCGGGACAGAATTTTCTTTAGTGTTCCATGTTTCCATGCCAACAAGTTAACCGGTTCCATTATAACAACTCTCTGTAAGACTCTGAAAGCAGGTCACAGGGGAATTAGCTGAAATGGTAGAGTGGGAGGTAGTGAGACGTAGTGGGATGGACATAATAAGTGAGTGTTTTAACTCAGGACATTGGGTCAAACACTGTGAGGTCCCATGGGACAACATGTCAATGAGGAACAGAGAAACTGATAAAGAGAGTTGCTTTAATATAGCTGTTGTCAACATGGAAAAATGGCAGACTAAAGCAACCGCCATTCCAATGAGGAACCAACACATGCAGAGCACAATGGATTCATTTCGAGTCACTTGATTCTAATGGGTTTTTACTTTGGGTTAATTCTTCTTAAGTATAATATGATCATTTTACCCTGAACTGACAGAACAAGCTCAAATTCTGCCTTAAAAACTCAAAAGATTGATTGTTAGTTGTATAGTATGATTACGTTTTCACACGTACACATTCAAAACTGGAAAGCAATCCCCTGAAACATCTTTTCTTTTCTATCGATGGTCATTCATTTTTGTCAGTGGCTGAGCGAGGTGAGTTCAGGTTACAGTGAGGCGGATGGTTCCACTCATTAGTGATCATCATTACTGAGACCTTTAACAACCAGACTGTCGGAGAGGGTCGAGAGTGAGTGTTTGTCCTGGTATGTCCTCCAGCTCGCTGAGAGACGAGGCTGTTTGTAATGAGAGGATCTGTTTATAGATGTGTCTATTTGCCAGACAGTGACATGTCTACCACAAATGAAACCACATTCATTTTCAGTTTGGTCACAGACAACACATTCAAAGACCTCGATAGATCTGTGTCTTCAGGAAAAGAGATACTTTGGCCAGGATTGGCGGTCTCCCTCTGGATCAGGGCCCTGGTAAGTGAGCTTGAAGGTGACCGCCTGCAAGCTCACCTTCGCTTTTATCGGAAACATTGGAAGGCAAAAGTGTCCATAGCTAATCCGAACTGGAAAACTGAAGAAGTGGATGAAAAGCCAACCGTCATAGAGAAACATTAGATGTGGTAATAAATATATATATATATATAATATATTAATAATAATAATAAAAAATATATATATAATGGAGCATATTTTTAAATAGTTGGACACACCTTCCTGAATTCTGAGCGTTTCAGATGCTGTTCAACCAATTGACAAGCAACTTTGATGGAGTATACTGTCACTACCCACAGGGCCCAGTCTGGCTCAGCCCAAACACATGGGGTCACTGGTGCTGAGTATGGGGAGGTCATGAAAGGAGACTTCTGGTTGGCCTTAAAAAGGTTCTGCAAGACAACTCAGGAAGGGACTTGACTAATGCGGCAGGGCTACCAAACCAACAGACTTCAAATAGGTCGTTGGGAACGTTGAACCGGAGTGAACTTTTACTGTAATGGAACACAACATTATCTGACAAGAACAATCAAATACATGCAAACATGCATTCCTGTTAGATTACTGCAACGTGTGCCCCCCCCCCCCCACCCCCCCCCCCCCCAACACAGTCCCTTGCATTTTTGAACACAGCGTTGTCTTCAGTCGCAACGTCCACAGACTCATATCTTTGGTAGATTTTATTACACCGTCTTGGTTGACGTGGCTGTGGACTGGCAGATGGGTGTGGTGGTATAACAGTGCTTAGTCTCCCCAGGAAAGTTTTTTCAAGGGTGCTTAAAATCACACTCCAGATCTAAGAGGAACAAATGGACCAGGATTCAGCAGGGATCATGGGAGTTTTCCTCACCAGTCGGAATGTGTTTCCTAGCCTTGGGTAAGACCTATGTCCTTCGGGGCGTATTGCATGAACAGGAAGTGCAGGGAGCCGTTCAGCCAGGTTTGTGCTTTGCTTCTGTTGGGATTTTTTTGACAGAATCTTTGGGGACATTAGAAGTGGAGGGTGTGCGAATTAACGCAAGAAGCTTCTTTGCAGATGATGTGGTTCTGTTTGCTTCATTAGACCATGACCTCCGGCACATATTGGGGCAGTTTGCAGCAAGGAACGAAGCAGTTGGGTGGAAAGTCAGCATTTCCATGTCTGAGACCGTGGTACTCTGTTGGAACGCCATGAATTGTCGCCTTGGGGTTGGCGGCAAGTTGCTGACTCAAGCTCGGCATCTGAGGGCCTTATTCCTTACTGAGGGTGATAGGGGGCAGGCAGATCGACTGTGTTGTCTTAGTTTAAATGAATCTGAGCCTGAAGGAGAAGTTTTGGATTTAAATGTCAATGAATGTTCAAATCGTCGGTGGAGTGATCTAAACGATGAGAATGAATCATGAACTGATTCTACCTGCAAGTTTTCCACCTTGAATGATACACATTTTGTTATTTGTTTCACACTAGTACTGGGCAGATTGATGCCCAAGGTATCTATATTACTGACAGTGATTTGTTCTGAGTATCAAAACCAAAAAATAGAATGGAAAAGGTAGTTTTCTTTTATTTTCTCCCATAAGTCAGAACAGGATGTGTAGACTAATAGTTAGAGGCGGACTTTCTGCTGTGTAACTTTGAGTGTTGCTGTGTGTTGTGTTGTTACTGACTTTTTGAGTGCACTCTTGTTCATCCTCTGCTCCTCGCTGTCAGCATTCTGACACTGAGTGTTAATCCTCTTCTCCCAGAACGTCTTAATGTGCAGTCTGTCGTGGATCAGAGCCACATTCATCTGCAACAACACAATACACCCAGAGTGACACTTCTACTGTTGAACAGACTGATTCTACCACCACTGATACTTTAATTATAAGAGACTGTGCTCCCATAAAGACAGACCCCACAGGTCGCCCTGTCAGACTGTTTATTTACAACAAAACTGAAACAACAAGCAAATATGTTTTGTCGGAAATGTAATCACTGGATTACTTTAAAATGCATCATAATTTTTGAATAAATGAAGCCTTACATCTATTAGCGGTAGTGGTTGGGATTGTGGGTATGTGTAATGTAAATAAATGGGTTATATCTGAATTCACAGTGAACTGTGTTAAACCAGGATCTTTCCCCAACCTTTACTGAGTGTTGTGAGATTCAGTTCATTTCCACCGACGGCTTTTCTATTATCATTATAAAAAAAACAACCTTTTTTCCTGTTAGTGTCACGATAATGATCTGCACTTTACAAAACAGGTTCACGCCATTTTACAGGTAGTTAACTGGTCACTAACGATGTTCACAGCGACGAATCAGGTGTGAAACATTATCAATCTACACTGAAACTACAAAGGCAGAGAGAATAATCATCCTTTCTATCATCTAAAAAAAATCATGTATAGAAGCCAAACAAGGCCTAAAAACTAAAACAAAAAATCAAGTTTATTTATTATTTACAGTCCACAGCCTGAAGGAATCAGGCCTCTCTGTGTTTGTCTTTGTTTTCTATCTGTCCCAGTCCTATTATATTATATATATTGAAATCAATATAATACAGTGTGTGATTTAAAGGTAGTTTAACCATGAAATCACATAAAATGCTATCGGGTCAGAAAATGAGAGCTTAGCTGGTGAGATCCAGATTTAGCTGCAGCTCTCTCATGGCTAGTTTTCAGCTGATACGTCCCTCTGACTTTATCTGTAAATAGCTTCTTTCTGTGGCGGAGAGCGCAGCGACGAGTCCTGCAGTGCAGCACGACTACACAGAGAAACTGTCACTGCCTTTTTGTTTCCGAAGTAACGACAAATTTAAAAAGCAGTTTTTACAGAAAGTCCACATTAATATGGAGCTATGTTTTTATATAGAAAACAGACGTCATAAGGTCAGATACAGGTTATAACTCAGATTTTACCCAATATATAGTTTCTGTGTTTTGCCTTTGTAGAGACGTATAAATCAACATTTATCCACAGTGTTTCATGTAGTGAATATTAAGATTAACTGTACTGAAAATAACTCCACACAGCTGCAGAAAATAAATGACATTAAACAGTGAAATGCAGTTGAATTATTTTAGATAAAGTAGAAAACAAACCTTGATTCAGACCTTCAGCTGAACGTCCGTCAGCCTCAGTGGATGAACCTATGACTCTCTCTCTCTCTCTCTCTCTCTCTCTCTGTGTCACTTCCCCTCCCTCCTCTGCAGAAATGAATGTTTTACATGTGAACCCTGGTCAGTAAATCAATCATTAAATCTGCCCCCCCCCACCTCTGTCCTCCAGGGACACACAGTGGGTGAGAGACATGGATGGACAGAGAGAGAGGGAGAGAGATGGAGAGAGAATGAAATGAAAGACAGGGAGGATGGAGGGAGAGCTCGGAGGTGTGAATGAACTTATTTATAGATGCAGTTTTTTATTGCCTGACTTGGTTCAAGTCTACACTGTGATTGGCCAGTGAAGCTCTGAAGTCGTTTTACTATTTTTAAGTTTGAGAAATGTTCTTTAAAGGGAGAGATTTCACACAGCTGATGGTTTAGTGTTGCTCTGATCAACAGTTGGAAAGTGGCGAAGCGTTCAGAATCCTGTTTACAAGAAAAGAAAAGAAAAGATGAAGGTGACCAGCAGTCGTTTTACACCTCACTGTGCGTTTCCAGGTGTTTCCAGGTGTTTCCAGGTGTTTCCAGGTGTTTCCAGGTGCTTGGTGGGGTCATGTATGATCAAGTGTTTTCCAACATTAGATCATAAATTACATTTTATATTGGTAATGAAATGTCAAGCTAACACTGGAAATGAAAGACTAAAAACGAACTACATTAGTTAAACTGGTAAAGGTAGATACTAGCTAGCTAAAAAGTAACTTAAGACAAAGGTTAGAAACTAGCTAACATTAGTGTTTATCTGTAGATGCTTCACTTCATACATCCACTTTAATGGTGTCTGAAATCATATCACAAGAGTCTTCCAGGTAGGATTAAGGGAAATATAACATTTACAATTACAGATAGGAGGGAAATATAAATGCTTCAAACCTCCTCCTGTGGTTTTAGTACTTTTACTCCTTCGAACCCGAAGGAGTAAGAGTACTAAAACCACAGTGTAGATATACTCCATTAAAGTACAAATCTGCATTTAAAATGTTACTTAAATGAACGTATGTAAGTATAGTCAGGAAAATGTACTTGAAGTGTGAAAAATAAAGGTACTGAGTGCAGAGGAATGGCTCCTGTGTCGGTCTCAGTGCCTCAGTGTTGAGCTTAAATAAAGTACTTGAGTAAATGTACTCAGTTACTTTGCATTACTGTTGAAAGTGAGAAGATCTGGGGATGTTGAGTTAGGAAGAGGTGATGTTAGCAGACGTGTGCTACATTAGCTGCTGCTAACATCACACGCCTTAATCTGAGAAAGCTCGTTAAACTTTAGAGAAACCACAGAGCGAGCTGAAGATTCCCACTGACTGCAGAGCTCTCGTCGCCTCCGTCAACCTCTCAACGCGTTTTCAAACAGCAACTGCAACACACACACATTTTTACATCACTGCTAAATCAGTTTCCACTCTGATTTCAAGTCCATTTAGTAGCTGTTCTGGAGCTTTCGACCATTTCAAAATCTCGACCTGCAGTTGATGAAAACGCAGATGTTGTTATTTATTTCTTCTTTCTCTGTATTTTACTGATGTTGATGAAAGGTAACAAACAACATCAATGTTTCCGTGACGACTGAGCAAACTCCATTATGTCATGTGAATGAAAAAAGCTCAGGCCACAAGTGATGAGGTGTCAATCATCGACATACACACACACACACACACACACACACACACACACACACACACACACACACACACACACACACGCTGTCAGCGCTCTGTCTGCTCCCTGACAGCTGTCACATCCTGTGTCATTAAAGATAGATAACACACACACGTTTATTCTTTGTGTGTGTGTGTGTGTGTGTGTGTGTGTGTGTGTGTGTGTGCGTGTGTATGTGTGTGTGTGTGCGTGCGTGTGCGTGTGTGTGTTCGTGTGTGCGTGTGTGTGTGTGTGTTCGTGTGCGTGTGTGCGTGTGTGCGTGTGTGTGTGTGTGTGTGTGTTTGTGTGCGTGTGTGCGTGTGTGTGTGTGTGTGTGTGTTGGAACATTTACTCAATACTGTGCAGGAAAACTGACACAAGCAAATGATCTGTGTTGATAATGATGTCATGCACAGATCACAACTATATCAGTGTGTGTGTGTGTGTGTGTGTGTGTGTGTGCTGTAGACATATCCTGTAGAAGGAATCCATGAAGGCATGCTGTGTGTGTAGAAACAGAAAGTGATCTGCTTTTACAAAGATGTCAGGACACATTTTATGGTGTGTGTGTGTGTGTGTGTGTGTGTGTGTGTGTGTGTGTGTGCTGCAGTCGGACAGTTGGGTGATAACATGTTTGACATTTCAACCCTCTCGGGGCGTGATGTGATGCTGTCCCAGGGTGTTAAACACACACACACACTGTACTAATATAAACAGTCTGTTATAATTCCAACATACCAGCGTCACATGGCAGCTGCTGCCGCTGCTGCAGCTCCTGCCGCTGCTGCTGCAGCAGCTGCCGCTGCTGCTGCCGCTGCCGCTGCCGCTGCTGCGAGACTCTGACACCTTTCACACTGAGCAGACAGTCAGCTCAGACTCACGACCCTGACCTGCAGACGAGGGAAGAAACATCTACTGAAATATGAAATATCTCGAAACAAAAACATCAGTGTGTGTTGTTTGGTCACGATATGTCTCGTGTCAACAGTCATCCTTAACCGTGTGGATCCTCATCTATTATATACTTTGTACAGCAGAGGGCGCAATCACCTTCATAATACACGACAGTCTCCTGGGTCCTGCACGCTTTAGTGACGGCAGCAGCTGGAGACGACGCCTCAATACAGAGATAGAAAATGTTCCACCTGCTCAGAAGTTACAGCCGAGGAAATGAAGCTAACAGGCTCAGGAACATGTGACCGGAACAAAACAAAGACATCACTTCATGACATCACACTCTGATATCACTTCCTGACATCACTTCATGACATCACTTCCTGACATCACACTCTGATATCACTTCCTGACATCACTTCATGACATCACACTCTGATATCACTTCATGACATCACTTCCTGACATCACACTCTGACATTACTTCCTGACATCACACTCTGATATCACTTCCTGACATCACTTCATGACATCACTTCCTGACATCACACTCTGACATCACTTCATGACATCACACTCTGATATCACTTCATGACATCACTTCCTGACATCACACTCTGACATTACTTCCTGACATCACTTCCTGACATCACTCTCTGAC
>NW_019175038.1:227456-233587 GCF_002260705.1 Seriola dumerili | reverse complement strand
ATCACACTCTGACATCACTTCATGACATCACTTCATGACATTACAACCTGACATCACACTCTGACATCACTTCCTGACATCACACTCTGATATCACTTCCTGACATCACTTCATGACATCACTTCCTGACATCACACTCTGACATCACTGACATCACTTCCTGACATCACACTCTGACATCACTTCCTGACATCCCTTCATGACATCACTTCCTGACATCACACTCTGAAATCACTTCATGATATTACAACCTGACATCACACTCTGACATCACTTCATGACATCACTTCCTGACATCACACTCTGACATCACTTCCTGACATCACACTCTGACATCACTTCCTGACATCACTTCATGACATCACTTCCTGACATCACACTCTGACATCACTTCCTGACATCACACTCTGACATCACTTCCTGACATCACTTCATGACATCACAACCTGACATCACACTCTGACATCACTTCATGACATCACAACCTGACATCACTTCCTGACATCACTTCATGACATCACAACCTGACATCACTTCATGACATCACTTCCTGACATCACTTCCTGACATCACTTCATGACATCACAACCTGACATCACTTCATGACATCACAACCTGACATCACCATATGATGTTACATCAGCCAAACAATAGGACAATATGAAAATGGCAGCGTTTGTCAGTTGAGTGATGTCAGTTTGTTTGAGTGATTTGTTGATGTTGGCTATGTGAAACCTCTGAGTTAAACATGACAGATTATTTACACAGTTGTGTCTCTGTACACCAGAGCCTCTGTTTGTCTGTGTGGCAGCGCCCTCATGTGGAGCAGCAGTGGAACTACAGCTGACCTGAGACCTGTAAACCAGGAGTAAAGGGGCTAAATTACAAGCTGCTACAGCCTCTACTCACATGTAAATACTACTACTACTACTTCTAATAATAATAATAATAATAATAATAACAATAATAATAATAACCACTAACTGGCTCACACCGATGAATCCATCACTTAATAATTCAGACACCAGCCAGAGAAAACACATGGCTGAGGACCAACATTTAAAATACCACTGACACATTCACAGTGATGTTGGTTAATGTGCAGACCCCTGATACAAATAAAAGAAAATAAAATAAAAAATAGTCCTAAAGTAAAATAAGATAAAAAATAAATTTAAAAAAGTCCTAAAGTAAGATAAGATAAAATAAGATAGAATAAAATAAGATCAAATCAAATCAAATCTAATCTAAGATATAACCAGTCTCATAAAATCAGTGCTGTTCCAGTTCTGGACCTTCAGGAAATCTACAGTACGAGCAGAAAACTGTTTGACGGCTGTTATTTTTTTTTAACAACATTTGTTTGTTATTTATCAAGTGAAATAAAAAAATAAAAATGATCTTTTTAGACTTTAGACTTTTTTAATTTGTGTAAATAAACTGAACTTTTCAATGAGCTGTGGATGGATAAAACATTAAATTAATATTGTTACCGTATTATATTTATTATTGTCTGTGTGCAGTGCAGATCACAACTAGTACAGGAAGGACTTTCAAAATAAAATGAATATGACAACTACACTAAATCAGCTAACTGTAATAAAACCTGTAATAAAAACATTTATAACCACATTATGAAAATCAAGTAGTAGATAATATTAAGTCTTATATGACAGTATCTTTATTATATTGATTTATTTCCAGCTCTGCTCTCAGTGTGAATCTGATTTTCTGTCGTTCTGCATCAACAGCAGGTTAAATCTACCATCAGTGTGTGTGTTTGTATTTAAACACACAGGTTGTAAATGTTCTGTAGCAGCTGGATATTTATGGATCTACGCTGAAGGAAGAACAACAGAGAGGCTCACAGCTGTGAAACTAACATTTCACATGACGCTGGATGTTTTAAACAGGAGGTGACTCAGTTTGTCTGCTATGGCGCTCTGAGGCCACCGTACGGCCTCAGACACACGTTACTCCTTTTACATAAACAAGATCAGTATGTGAGTGATCCACATAAATACTGTGTGTGGGCATCATGTGACACATCAGGGGTCACATCTCTGTTGGTAAAAATAGCATGCTGTGTCACACACACACACACACACACACACACACACACACACACACACACACACACACACACACAGATCACAGCTATGTGTGTTTCAGTCTCAGTAAACAAGCTGGTGAAAGTGAGCAGACAGGACGACGTTAACAGAGACACAGGTAAGAAAACACATGGATCTTTGTTTCTGTCTGGACTCACTGCAGGTTCTAACAGGTTCTAACAGGTTCTAACAGGTTCTAACAGATTCGATTCAGTACATTTACACAAGAACTTTACTTAATTACAATTTTTAGTTACTTGTACTTTATTTTGCAGTTTTTGTGACTTTAAACTTCGACTCATTTCAGATGGAGAATATTGATCTTTTTACTGCTCTTCATTTATCTGAGAGCTGATTAAGATTTGACATAAATTAAATTATATTTTATTGTGAAAGACTAAACTAGGTGTTCCAACATTTTCATCTTGTTCCACCAAAGAGACATTTCCTCTTTAACCTTCTCAACCGGTTTCATTATGTTGTTTCTTTTATCCATGATCCTTCCACAACCTTAACTATGTTGTTACTGCTGTAACCATGACAACGGAGGTCATCTAATCTTAAGGAAGTACTTATTTTAAACCAAACCATGATCTTTTCCTGAACTTAACCAAATAAATTTAAAAGTTCTTCATAGTCTGATATCCAAATGTAGAACCCTAACTAATGATGGGTTCTTTGAGGAACCAGTTTTTCACACTGAGGAATCCTGAAAGCCCAGAGGAACATTTGAGATCTAGGAGGAACCTAGAGGTTCTTAGCTGCATGTTAATTACTATAACCATGACAACAAGGTCGACCAAGGTCTGGTACGCCGCTGTCATAGAGACACTGGTGTGGGTCGTATCAGAGGTTTGGACCTGTGCGGCGGTTCAGGATGTTTGTCCTCCAGCCTGTAACTGGTGATTCATGGGAAGTAGAGTTCCACCTCGTTCATCTCATAATCAGCTCGTTAGCATTTCTACATGCTAACATTGAATATGTGGGTGTAACTTGCTGAGCCTCGTGCTGAGGTTGAAATTTAAAGACAATCCATCCAATAGTTGTTGTTGTCGCATTTGCATTTTTCAAAGTAAAAGCCCTGTTTTTTTCTCTTGTTGACGGACAGCGGACTTTGCTGTGATGTTGGCAGACGCCTCAGAACGTGAGCGACATCAACAGCCTCATGTTTGTCATATTAATGTCCTGATGAATGATGAGTCTCACTGCTGCATGTAGGTCAGACAGCTCATTACACCGGAGAGGAACACGACCTCTGAACTACAGCTTTGTCTGTGCATGACTTCATCTGAACCTTCAAACACTCATTCACCTCCAAGAGCCTGAAAACCAACGTGACATTTTCATTTCGCCTCATAATCAAGTTCAAGAGTAAATCCACTGGATTTAGATTAAGATTTAAAAATAGTTGGAACCATTTTCCAACTCTGTGAGATGTGGTTGAAAGTTACATAAAAAGTTAGTAAGTGGACCTTGAGTGAAGACTTCTTCTAACCTATAAAGCACACCAATGAGCGTAGACACCACAGACTGTAAATAAAGATGGACATCGCCTCTGTGATGTCACCTGCAAGTTTCTGAAACTCAGGGTGAGCTGCTCCACTGTCGCCATCTTGGCAGTGTCTGACCCCGCCCCCAAACTCCTAGCTAATCCAAAAATGGTCAAAGAGGAGGGGCCTGTGTGGAGAACTGCCGGTTTAATCACTGTGGCACAGATATGCTACCATTAGCATCGTTAGCACAGCTGGACGTCAGGTCGGGAACCGCTGCGCTTGTTACCTCAGGTGTTTCTGAAGTGTCCAGGCTTCTTCCCTTCATCCTCCTCTGACAACCAGACATCATTTCATTCAAATGTTATTGAATGTCTGAACCATATTTCATGGTAATCCATCCAATCACTGTTGAGATATTTCAGCCGGATTGTAAATGGTGGACAAACCGACACTGCCAATCATAAAGCCATATCGCTAACGTGGCTGGAAATGAACACTTGTCATCTTCTGGTAATTACACCTCCTCTTCCTCCTCTTCCTCTTGTCTCCAGCAGCAGAGATGGGTTTGGAGAGGAAGGTGGAGGTCCCAGTCTACGACCTGTCTCTGATGAGAGGGATCTGGGAGGTCCGAGTGAAGAAATACAGACACAAACAGAAGAAGGAGCAGGAGAGGGTGGAGAAGAGCGCCCTTGCCAGGTAAGATGTTATATGGAAACATTTATTTACCTTCAACCTGCCGCATGAATCAACAGCAGCTTCATGTGTTGAAGGGAAATATCACAACTCATAAGCTCAGGGATCATGAAGCCGCTCGCAGCTTAGCACAACGTTTTATTAAAGGTTAAAGGGCCATGTGATAAACTTCTTCTTCATGAGTTGGCGAGAAGCACCTGAACGCACCATTAGTTCTGATCTCTCTGAGGTTTGAATGTCTCATCTGGCAGGAAGCAGGTCCTGGCTGTTAGCTTAAAGGACCATCATAGATCTTGTCCTCAGACAGAAGCTGAGACTAAATACTTCCTGGATTAAACATGATACAACAGGATGGAGAGCGGCAATAAACCTCCACAAGCTCCGTCTGGATTCATTTTCTATGAGAAGCATTTTATTTTACCCAGAGAAATCTTGTCTGAACAAAACATAAATAATGATAGTTCTAACAAATGACCTTTTTTATTGTTGTATAAACATTATTTAGATTCAGACTTTTTGGGCAAAAATTAATTTTTTTATGTAAAGAGAATGTTAAAGCTGCTATAATCAACACTTTTAAATTAGGGTGACCAGATGTCCCTGTTTTTGGTGGTCTGTCCCCAGCTGGAGCTGTCCCCACAAACAGAGGGCGCTAGCTGCTAGCTATAGCAGCTTCTGAAGTGAAGCTTGTGAAAACCATCAAAATAGTTATCCAATCAGATTTTTCTTTTTTTTTGTTGTTGTCTCTAGGCAGGAGTTCATCGACGGGCATTAAATAACAAAAACAAACGTACCCAAAGCCAGAACTTGAAAAATAGTTTTTATGTTGGAAGAAGAAGACGATTCTTCACACGACAATATTCACAACCTTTTATGAAAAATGCTTTTGATTCTTTTGATCCCTGGACTCTTACGAACCAAAGGGATAGAAATAATCAAGGAATAGACAGTAGGACTTCACGACTGCTTCAAATGTAGGGAGTTGTCATTTTGTCGTCAGTTTATCAGAGTACAACAGTTACCATGGTCAAAGTACAATTTTCTTATTTCAACATTTCAGTCCTGTTTGTTTTTGTTTTTGCAGTTAAAGGAGGATTTGTCGTCCTTGTGTTATAATATATATATAATATATATAACTATATATACTATATATAGGTATAAATATATACCTGCACACTAACTAACAAATACAGTACACACAGTCTTGTCTGAGCTCAAACTAGTTCAGTGTTTGAGATTCTTGAGCAGCGAACAAACTATTTAGCGTGAGTCAGACACAGCTGACTGTTGTTAGTCAGAGCTGGTTTTAGTAGCATGAACACAGACTGTTATTTATATCCTCATCGCTGCGCTGGGACAGTGACGGTCTGAGGCCTCATCAGAAACCTGATCTGAAATCAATACGACGCTGCAGATGATCCATTAACTGTCTCTGTGTGTGTGTGTGTGTGTGTGTGTGTGCAGGATCGACCAGGAGTGGCAGTATCGCATCTATTGTAAAACACTGAAGAGCAACGAGCGGAACCTGCTGCACCACTACCTGGAGAGGTCTACGCTGACTGATCTACAGGTGTATACAGGTAAATACACTCAGGTAAATACAGGTGTACACAGGCACACAGGTGTTGTTGTGTGTTTGTCCATGTTGTTGTTGTTGTTTTTTGTTTATCAGACCCAGACCAGCAGCAGGACCAGGAAGTCCAGCAGGATCAGAAAGATCCAGATCAGAACAAACTGACTTTCCAGCTGGAGGGAGACCGTTGGACGGTAAGCTAACAGCTTCAGGAGAGAGCGACACACTCACCTGTGAGACAACACGTGGTGATACCTGAGT
>NW_019175038.1:217456-222456 GCF_002260705.1 Seriola dumerili | reverse complement strand
ATGAAGAATTTTTACTTTTATATTTTTAATTGTGTAACTGATTTTTATTGAAGTTTCCCTGCGATGCTCTGACAGTGAAGTGTGTGTGTGTGTGTGTGTGTGTTTTTATTCTGACATTTTTAAAAAAATAAATGCTGTTGTTGAAAATTTGTTTCCTTCATATTGTCTGATTTTAAATTCCATCACATTTACCTGCAAGTAAAAACTCTATTTTTTATTTACATAAATATTTATATCATATATCAAATAACCACTTAATTTATATTTTCATTATATTATATAAAATATAATTTTTTTAATCTAAATTATATTTAAAAAGTATATATTATGTAATATAAAAATATATGAATTTTTAAAAATCCAAATTATATAAAAAAGTATAAAACATTCTTATTAGAGATTGACGTAGAAATCAGCAAAACAAATAAGGACAGAACTTAACATGTCACCAGCTTCCTAGGTAAATGATATGGTGCGTTCATGTCCTGTGGGAGTAAGAGTTACATTCTGAATTTAACCTGTTTTAATCCGAAAATACTTCAAACAGTCAAAACAATATTTGAAAATGTAATTGCTGCTACAGCAGCGATTCATTTCTCTATTCTCCCTCTAAACCAAGGAACCGTGTCTGAACCCAGACGTCTCAAGAAGAGTTTATCACCTACAAGTTGATCAGTCTTTTCAAATGAGAAATGAGCTGGAGTGTAGAAAAGGGTTAAACACACAGCATCAAACCACTTCCTGGACTGAGTCAAAGCCTGATGCCCCTCCCTCTTCTTCCTGCTCTCAAACACAGCCAGCTCCACTCTGTTCATGTGTTTCCTTGTTCCCTCCCTTCAGATCTACAGTTTGAAGATGGGTGGAGCCAACATGTGGTGAAGTGCGAGAGCTGACAGGCCCCGTTCACTGCAGAGACACATGTTGTTTAGATCAGAGCTCAAACTAGTTCAGTTTTGAGGAAGTGAACTCAGACAGTCGTTGTCAGCTGAACAGAAAGGAGATCAGCTGGAGCTGGAAATCTTGTCTTGTTCCATCTGTCTGGATCTACTGAAGGATCCGGTGGCTGTTCCCTGTGGACACAGCTACTGCATGAACTGTATTAAAAGCTTCTGGGATGAAGAGGATGAGAAGAGAATCCACAGCTGCCCTCAGTGTAGGCAGACCTTCACACCGAGGCCTGTCCTGGGGAAAAACACCATGTTAGCAGCTTTAGTGGAGCAGCTGAAGAAGACTGGACTCCAAGCTGCTGCTGCTGATCACTGCTATGCTGGACCTGAAGACGTGGCCTGTGATGTCTGCACTGGGAGGAAACTGAAAGCTGTTAAATCCTGTCTGGTTTGTCTGGTCTCTTACTGTGAGAATCACCTGCAGCCTCATCATGATGTAGCTCAGTTAAAGAAACACAAGCTGGTGGAGCCCTCCGAGAAGCTCCAGCAGAACATCTGCTCTCGTCACGATGAGGTGATGAAGATGTTCTGCCGCACCGATCAGCAGTGTATCTGTTATCTCTGCTCTGTGGATGAACATAAAGGCCACGACACAGTCTCAGCTGCAGCAGAAAGGACTGAGAGGCAGAGAGAGCTCCAGCTGAGGCGACAAGAGATCCAGCAGAGAATCCAGGACAGACAGAAAGATGTGAAGCTGCTTCAACAGGAGGTGGAGGCTCTCAACGGCTCTGCTGATGAAGCAGTGGAGGACAGCGAGAAGATCTTCACTGAGCTGATCCGTCTCATGGAGAAAAGACGCTCTGATGTGAAGCAGCAGATCAGATCCCAGCAGGAAACTGAAGCCGGTCGAGTCAAAGAGCTTCAGGAGAAGCTGCAGCAGGAGATCGCTGAGCTGAAGAGGAAAGACGCTGAGCTGAAGCAGCTCTCACACACAGAGGATCACAACCACTTTCTACACAACTACCCCTCACTGTCACCACTCAGTGACTCTACAGACTCATCCGCCATCAATGTCCGTCCTCTGAGACACTTTGAGGACGTGACAGCAGCTGTGTCACAGCTCAGAGAGAAACTACAGGACGTCCTGACAGAGACATGGACAAACATCTCACTGACACTGACTGAAGTGGATGTTTTACTGTCACAACCAGAGCCCAAGACCAGAGCTGACTTCTTAAGATATTCACAGGAAATCACACTGGATCCAAACACAGCAAATACACGTCTGTTATTATCTGAGGGAAACAGAAAAGCAACAGTAATGAGTCAACAACAGTCTTATCCTCGTCATCCAGACAGATTCACTACACATCCTCAGGTCCTGAGTAGAGAGAGTCTGACTGGACGTTGTTACTGGGAGGTGGAGTGGAGAGGAGGAGGAGTTTCTGTATCAGTCTCATACAAGAATATCAGCAGAGCAGGGGGGGAAACTTTATTTGGATATAATGACAAATCTTGGTCGTTAGATTGTTTTCAAAACAGTTTTTCATTTAGATTCAACAGCATCATCACTCCAGTCTCAGGTCCTCTGTCCTCCAGAGTAGGAGTGTACCTGGATCACACAGCAGGTGTTCTGTCCTTCTACAGCGTCTCTGAAACCATGACTCTCCTCCACAGAGTCCAGACCACATTCCCTCAGCCTCTCTATGCTGGACTCTGTCTTTACTGGGATGGAGACACAGCTGAGTTTTATAAGCTCACATAGATAAAAGTCCAGATTTGTATTTGGTTCCTAAAGTTATTGTGTCTCCATCATTGTTGCTAAGAGCTGGTTGTTGTGTTGTTTGTTGAATCCTGATGTATTATTCCAGGTGAGATCAGGTCCATGTAAGTCATTCAAATGAGTCTCATCTTCACCTGCTGCAACATGAAAGTTGTTTCACATTAAAACATCAATGATCACAATCCAGTCGTATGATTTACATTATTCTGAAGGGAGACTTTTACTTTGATACTCGTGTTTTCATGTTAATACTTATGTGCTTTTACTGAAAGAAAATGTCGCCTGTGTGACTTTTTCTTGTGTCAGAGGACTTCTTCTCTGTTATCACGTCTTTGACTTCAATAAAGAGTAAAAACAATGAACTAATGACAAACGCTTCTTATTAGTAAAAAGTTTGAGAGACTCACAGTAACATTCAGTTTCAGTTAGAAACAGCTGAGGTCATGAAATCTCCATCATTAAATAAAACACTGAATGAAACTGAATAAATAGTTTTTTATTATTTTCAAAGTAACTGAATATTTTTTACTATCTACAAATAAAGTTTTATTATATACAAATAAAGTGTATTATCTTTATTATTATTAATATCATTATTATTACTAGTCTTTTTATCATCATGATCATCTCTACATGTTCAGTCTTGCTGGTGAATAAATCAGTAGAATTGACACTTTCTCTTTTCTGTTCATCACCTCAGTGGTTCCACTGTATTTAAAGAACTGGATCACTTCTCAGCTGAAACCATATTAATATCAAATACAAAAACATGAAACGGGACTTTATTTCCAGATTTGGTGTAAATGAATAATTTTTACTTTTATATTTTTGATTGTGTAACTTATTTTTATTGAAGTTTTCCTGTGATGCTCGGACAGTGGTGTGTGTGTGTGTGTGTGTGTGTGATTTTTTTAAAAATAAATGCTGTTGGTGAATATTTATTTTGTTTTCTTCATATTGTCTGATTTTAAATTCCTTCACATTTACCTGCAAGTGAAAACTATTTTTTTTATTTACATAAATATTTATATCTTATATCAAATAAATAACCACTTTATTTATTTATATTATATATTCTATAAAAATATGTATACATTTTTTAATCTAAATTATATTTAAAAAGTATATTATATATTTATAAAATATTTTAAATCAAAAGTATATAAAAATAATTAATATATTTGTTATATAAACAAATAATTTATAAAAAATATATTTTGAAAAATTATATGTATATAAATACACACAGACACATGAAATCACAAAAATCAATGGATCAATACATTTGAAATAAAACAAGTCCAAATGTCAAAGTCCATATATTTCTCTTTATTACCATTATTAATATTATCATAGATATTATTCAAAAAATTATGTTCTTAATAAGATAAAGAAAAAGCAAAATGCACAAACACTGGAACGTCATTCAGCGTCTCTTTGTTCATATAAAACAGATATGAACATGGAGAATGATTAGAGGCACACGTTCAGAGAAATTAAAGTGCAGCAATCAGCAAATGTTCTGCATCATGTACACAGAGGGGAGTCGGTCCATAGGTTGGTGATTAAGTAGATGATGAGAGGAGGGGTCGGGTGGGTGGGGCGAGTGATACTAGACATCATCCATATTACTCCTTCATTTTCTAGTTAATCATCATCAGCTAAAATCAGAAGCTCTTCTCAGTAAATGTAAAGATTCATACTCAGTGACGACATAGAAAAACACTTTGTAAAAGCTTCAACAACACGTCCGACTGAGTTCATCATCACCATGGTAACAGCTGATTTCTCTGGTGCTCGTGTTGTTGCCTTCACGTCCCACCGGAAAGTTTAACTCCACCTCATCTTCTCGAAGCTCAACACTCAAATCTACATCAGTTGGACACACGTGGTTTCAGCACCGACACCGAAACCACTCGAGTTTTTAGTTACATATAATTAAAGACGGTTTTCAATAGAAGACGTCAAATGTTAAATGTTGTTTAAACGAAATAAATGACATTAAAGTGGAAAGATTATTATGGTAATGAGGAACTTTCTGATCAAAGAAAAACAAACAAAACAAATTGCTGTGAAATCTTTAGTAATGACTAAAAAGAGTTTTGTGAGGTCACACTGACCTTGACCTTTGACCTTTAACCACCAAAGTCTAATCAGTTCATCCTTGAGTCCTGGTGAATGTTTGCGCCAAATTTGAAGAAGTTCTGTCGAGGTGTTACGAGACATCACGTCCACGACAATGAGACGGACGACCTGAAAACAAAATGTCTTGGTTCTTGAACCTTAACACGTAAAATAATCACATTTTCTCCACGATCAGATCAATAATT
>NW_019175038.1:216941-217431 GCF_002260705.1 Seriola dumerili | reverse complement strand
TATTTATATTATATATTCTATAAAAATATGTATACATTTTTTAATCTAAATTATATTTAAAAAGTATATTATATATTTATAAAATATTTTAAATCAAAAGTATATAAAAATAATTAATATATTTGTTATATAAACAAATAATTTATAAAAAATATATTTTGAAAAATTATATGTATATAAATACACACAGACACATGAAATCACAAAAATCAATGGATCAATACATTTGAAATAAAACAAGTCCAAATGTCAAAGTCCATATATTTCTCTTTATTACCATTATTAATATTATCATAGATATTATTCAAAATTATGTTCTTAATAAGATAAAAGAAAGCAAATGCACAACACTGGACGTCATTCAGCGTCTCTTTGTTTCTATATAAAAACAGATATGAACATGGAGAATGATTAGAGGCACACGTTCAGAGAAATTAAAGTGCAGCAATCAGCAAATGTTCTGCATCATGTACACAGAGGGGGGGCGGGG